>NC_135999.1:26796173-26826173 GCF_048128805.1 Centroberyx gerrardi
ATCTGTCTGTTTCTCTGTCTGTCTGTCTGTCTGTCTGTTTCTCTATCTGTCTGTCTCTCTGTCTG
This sequence comes from Centroberyx gerrardi, assembly GCF_048128805.1. NCBI lineage: Eukaryota > Metazoa > Chordata > Actinopteri > Beryciformes > Berycidae > Centroberyx > Centroberyx gerrardi. The sequence continues at coordinate 26,796,239 of NC_135999.1, forward strand.
ACTGTTTCTCTGTCTGTCTGTCTGTCCCTGAAATGGGTTCAAGTCATCTTCAGTTAATAAAGTGGATTACTCCCTAAAAAATGTAAAATGTTTTGCACAGCTCTTCACACCAGCTGATCAGTTCAGTCCTGATGCATTTACTGTAATAACCTTTCACTGCAGTGAGGATACCAGGAGCCCTCTGGTCAACAAACAGCGAGTGATGCTGTTTCACTCAACATCCATGACTAGCTTAGAGCTCGCACACATCTGACTACAGACAAAGACGATACAAATACAGGGCGGCAGCGGCCTAGAGATTAGAGAAGCCAGATTAGAGGCTCGTAGGGTTGCAGGTTCGAACCCCTAGACTAGTTGGGAAAATCTGGGTGGGGTAAGTCAAGGAGAAACGCTCTCAGCTAACAGTGAGCAAAGCACTCAACACCCAACTGAATCGGTAGTGCTGCTCAGTAGCCAATAGGAGGAGACTGTGGTTGTACTGGGCAGATCCCAGGTGTGAGTGTGTGTGACTGTGTGAATGTGAAGTAGAGCGATGATGAAAAGGAGTTTGCTCAGTCAATCATCCCTTGATAAATAAAGGTAAAAACAATGCATCTATTCCATCCGTCAGAATGTGTCGTCCTGCATTTTTGTAAGTCAGCTGACATTAGTGCAACAGTAGAAAAAGCTTCCTACCAAAAATTACAAGCAACCAAAAGTAAAGAGTGCAAAGGTCCTGTAACCATAGAAGAAGAAGGATAAGAGCTTGGTGCTTGGAAAAGAAGTAGAATAAGAGCAGAAGGAAAGATTGTGCACACAGTTACGTGTACATGCAATTGAGGAGCTATTTTTACTTGACACAACCATGTTGTATTAGACATCAAATATACAGCTATTCGTGTCCTGGTGGACTGCGTAATTGTGATGTCCTGGGTTCGAATCCGGCCCAGGACCTTTGTCACGTTACCCCCCTCTGTCTTCCCCATCTTTCCTGTCTCTCTTCACTGAAACTGTCAAATAAAGGCAAAAATACCCCCCAAAAATCTGTATATACAACTATTCACAAACACTATTTTAAAATTGACCTTTTTAACTAGTTCGCCAGCAAGCAGGCCAAACACATGGTTCACATGATTTACAACTGTGAAACAAAGTTGATTTTCACATAAAGACACTTCTAACCGCTGTCAATAGCTTATGCAGAAACCAGCTACATGTTGCATTTGCGCAAAGAAAACAATTAACGTTACGCCCATTCCAAAAGGAAACGTGTTGGACAGAATCTTTGACAGTCCAACAGGCTCTCTCTGTCAGAAACAGACAGTTTGGTCTGTATAATAAGGTCTTTGATTGAAAACAGAGGTGATCACAGGATCTCTCACTTTGTGTATGAACACACACAAAGAGGGGATGAGCATAAAAAACAGGAAATACAGTAATAAAACACTTAACCTGCTCTGGTACAGTTGTCGATTCCCAAGCTAACAACATGTGTTAGGATCTTGTGAATTAAATCTTTACATCGATTTTATATCTTTTAGCCTGTCATGATGTTACCCATGTTGTCTTTTACATACGTGTCTACCTCTGCCATCTTCAGACTGAAGAGTTAATAACTTTGTAATGGAACAATGTAAACAAACATAAAGAGAGACTGGTAACATCACTAGCGGTTGCACTAATCCAATTATTGAGGACACTAAAATCTGTGGAAGCTATCTGTAGCTTGCACACACACACCACACGCATAGAAACGCGCACGTGCACAGTTATTTCAAATGGTTGCCGTGGCGACGCACAGCGGGGGCAGGAAGAAACGCAGGCTCAGTGACTGTCAGAGTAAAATAAATCCAAAATGAATGACAGCCTCCATCCTCCACTTGAAAACAGGCTACAACTGTTTCAGGGGCCACAAGGGACGGACTGCCGGGCGATTCTTTGTCTGACTGGGTACATTTTTTAGAATGGGTGCCACCTCTTTGTCTTTGTCATTGTCCATGTTCTTGTCACTGTTTGCCCCGGCACCTATCGCACGCTCAGCCGTCCCGGTGGAGGATCCCCCTGTGACCCGGCCCGCCCAAGGTTTCTCCCAAATTTTTCCTTGTATGCATTGAGGGTCTCAGGCTGGTGGTCGAGGTTAGGCTGTGTAGAATAGCTAGGCTGTTATGTCTTGGTAAAATCTGCTTTTGTGTGTCTTGTGCTTTTCCTGATGTCTGTCCTATATCATTCTGTTCTGATTAGTTAGATCTATTAGGCTCATTCTCTGTAAAGTCCTTTGAGACATGCATGTGATAAAAGGCTATAGAAATAAGCAAACTTGAAATTGAACTTAACCCTGGCAGTGTTAGTGCCATGCTCTGACCATTGACAGGACAGTCACTTAGAAGTCCAAGTCTTTTGGGCTCAAGTCCAAGTCAAGCCTCAAGTCTTTGATCACGAGTCAAACCTCAGACGGCCTGCTTTAACCAAAACATGGTTATTTCTAAGACAATATTTATTTTTGTTATTTTACAGACACTCACTAATCTTGAGTCCAAGTCGAGTGTAAAGTCAATTTGAATGTGATTTAAGTGCAATCTGAGCGCGAGTCGCAAAATCGAGACAGTGAAAGCTTCAGTATGTTTAGACAATACACTAAACTGACAACTGCTGTGTGGACAGAAGGAAAGCAAGCCACCCTTTCGTCTTTCTCGTTTATGAAGGTGAGCCTTCCTTGCTCTCATCTCTTTCCTCCCTCACCACCGATCTTGCGCCCCTTCACTCTTCACTCGCTGAGTTTTTTGCATCTTGAATTCAAGGGTCCTCCAAATTACTCATACGGTCAAACAGACACACATTAGTGATGTGAAACTACCTTTTGATAAAATTAGGGGGAGGGCAATGGATCACTTTCTGTCATTTTTTTCTTTTGGTCATTTGTTCATCCGTCCATCAAAAGAGATATCTTGGACACCACTGATCGGATTTTGACCAAACCTGGGGGAATAATGCATCTCACCACTGCGTTCCAGCATTTTCCAAATTACACTGCTAGGCACAAGGGGAGCGCTGCAATTACAGGTTAAAACACGGTGGCATATATGTGACTGACTGGCCCAGAGGGGGACTGCATCATTTGTGTCTCGTTTTAGTGGGGACCCCTTGGAAAGGCCTGAAGGACCTCTGGAAAGACCCCAGACCCCACTTTGACTAACTCATAAAACCTGGAATGATAGACTGCTGCATTGTCGGGTGTGTTGGCATTAACTCTGCTCAGCACAGTCCTTTGGAATTGATAAACCAACCAAACTTAATCACACTTTTTCTGACCAAACAAAAATAAAGTAGAACTAGAAAAGCCTCTGGACCCAAAAAGCTGAAGCTCTGTTGTATTCTTGATCAAACCGCACAGGCTTAAAACTTTCCGAAACTTTCTGAAAAAACTTTCCACATTCTACTTTGGATCCATGCAAATTTGGAGCGGACATGACACCAACTTCGGGTTCCCTCTCTGGCCTGTCCGTCCCACCACAAGCTGTCAGACAGGCAGGCCTCAACGGAGATGGACAGAAAGAAGGATGGAAAGCGAGAGGGAGGGAGCAAAGGATGGATGGAAGAAGGAGAGGGAGAGGTGTGACCCACATAGCAGAGCCTGGAGTATTTATAGAAGAAAGTGTCCTAATTGGCAAGCCGCTGGGAGAGCGACAGCACCGCACTGATACCCTCCTCCTTCTCCTTCACCTCCTCAACCTCCTCTTCGTCCTTCTCCCCTCCCTCCTCCTCCTCCTCTTCCGCCTCCCAGCATTCCTCTCTCTCACTCTCTCTCTCTCTGCTGCTCTCAGTCCCTCCCTCCACCGCCTTTCCCTCCTCCTCTCCCACCTCTTTCTACTCCTCTTCCACATCCCTGACCTCTTTCTCTTTCTCGTCCTCCCTCTCCCGCACTCCTACCCCCCCCCCTTCATCTTTCACATCTCTCTCCTCCAACTTCACCTCTTCCTCTCCTCTTTCTCCTCATTGTCAGCTTCCCGCCCCTCTTCTTCGACCTGATCTCACACATGAAGCCGTTGCGTGAAGGCGGCACGACAATAAACAAGAAGTAGTGTCACATTGAAGTAGCTCAGTGGAAAGTAAGGGTGTTGTGGTCGTGGTCTTGGCTGGGCGGATGAGTTTTACTTCAATGCCGGCGACCTGGGGTTCAATTCCTACCTTATATGACCGTGAGTGAAATTTTAATTTCAAGTTCAAGTTGTTTTAATTGCCTAAACTTAACCATTTGCCAACCTTTAGCTGAAAATGCCGTGTCCAATGCGTACTGTTACCACAGAATCCAAATCGTGGTGGAGGAATGTAATTTTCACATAATTCGTGTCCACAGCCAAAAATCTGCGTTTCAGAGTTCGTGCGCATTTCACAACTTTTTATGAGATCATGTTGCCCTCTTCCTCCCCCTTCCTCTCCCTCCTCTTCCTTCCCCACCTCCTCCTTGTCATCCCAGTCCGCCTGTTTCCTCCCCTTCTCCTGTCTTTCCTCCTCGTCCTCCGCCTAACTGCTTCCCCCCCGATCCCACCTTCTCTTTCCCCTCCTACCGTCACCCAACAAGCCAAATTACTTTTCCACCTTTAAAAAGTCTGGTGACAGAATTAATGCTGACATACTTGTTGTGTCTCATTGCTACTGTATGAAACACACTCAAAACCTAGTGTGTAATTTTTACATTGCACAATACAAGAAGGCTGTTTCTCTGCCTTCTCTGGCAATCGGCTACAAAGTTTTCATCCCAGAATGATAAACTGACACGACAAGTAGGATGACATGCTGATGGTTTCCCATGTGTGACTTTTGGAGCTTTAGAAAATTAACTTCAAACAACTTGAAAGGTGACGCCACAACTTCACAGAAGCGGGTTAAGCATGTTGATTCTGTTGGTTAGCAATGGGGATTGAATGGGGGAATGATAAGATGGGAAGACGGGAAATACTGAATGCATGGATGGATTTTGGATTCATGGATGGATGGATGGATGGATGGATGGAGGGACGGACGAAGGGACTCACGTAGGAAGTACTCAGCAGCATCTGCCTCGTAGTCAGCGTCCTCTGGGAAGTGATCTATCTGCTTACACATGCCTTTAAAGGAACCTGGGTGAGAAATAGATAAAGATAGAGAGAAGAAGGAGTGAGAGAGGGGGAATAGAAAGGGAGTGAGAGAGAGAAAGAGAGAGTGAGACAGAGAGAGAAACACAGAGAGATACTGAGTTAGGAGAAACTTGAAAGACAGAGCAACCCAACAATTCAAAGTTAAATCTGGGCAATAACTTCAATGTAGACTTTAATTTTCTATGACAGTGGAACAATGAACTTTTTAAAGCCAAAAAAAACAAACAAAAAAACAAGTGTTTATGTAAAGTATCATGTATGTGTGTGTGTTCACAAGTCCTTCTCATTTTCCTGTACCCAGTCAAATATTCAGCCATCAATTTCATAACAGTAAATGTAAAGGGAAGAAGAGACAGGAGAGGAGGCGAAAGAGGTGAGAGAAGAGGAGGAGGAAGAGGAAGAGACAGAGAGGAAGGCGAGTGGGAGAGATAGAGACAGAGAGAGAGAGAGAAAAGAGGGAGAGAGAGAAACGCAAGCCAGAGAAACGAGACTGAAAAGATGAGAAGGTGAGTGAGAAAAAGGTGAAGAGAGAGAGAGGCAGAGGAAAGAAACGAGAAAGAGAGGGGGAGAGTGTTGGAAGGAGACAGAGAGAGAGAGAGAGAGAGAGAGAGAGAGATTTGTCAACAGCTTGAAGGGAATGTATCACAGGGCAGCGAAAGAAAGTGATAGACAATGAGGCTGAGAAGACAGAAGGAGTATGGAGTTTAATCTAAAACGCCTCGGCAGAGCAGGAGCGAGGGAGTGGAGGAGTCAGGAGGAGGAGAGAGAGAGAGAGAGAGAAAGAAAGCGAGCAAAATGCAAATGAAAAAGAGGAAGAAAGGAGAGCTGATAGTGCCGCTCATTAAGAGGGATTGTGTTGTGTTGTGTGTGTGTGTGTGTGTGTGTGTGTGTGTGTTTAGCTTGGTTCAGCTCCAGTGGTAATTGTATGCCCTCCCAAACCACTGCAATTAAATAGGCCCTTGTTAATTGGCGATTGAAGGATGAAAGACCAGTGCCCAGCTTTCAAATGGGCACCGGGTACACACACACACACACACACACACACACACACACACACACACACATACATACTCACACATGCATGTAGACACAAATGGGCACACACACACACACACGCATATGTGAAGTGCAGCATCCAGCCCTTTTGTCTATAGGCTGACAGACACATCAATGCACCACGATAATGGCCGGCTAACTTTCACACATATACGGTGTTACATATTTCACACTGATAAAATTAGCACGAGAAATCATGGTACGAGCATTTATGGTTAATTTTTCAGATATTCGGCGTTCCGTAGAGAAAAAGAACCCGTTTATACAAAAGCCCCAATACATAAAACTCTGTACTCCACCGCTCACTGAAAGACTTCAAGCCGGTTTCATATTTACATATCTTTAATGTGCCTCGATCGCAGCCGCAGCGTTAACTCAAGCAAACGCTGTGTTTTTCATCAGGTAGACTTTGATAAATATATTAAAGATATTTCAGTATGAAACGGCTCGGAAACCTTTCAGTGCGCTGCAAAATACTTTCATCATGTCATAATTTAAGTGTGAACTATGTGTAGAACTGTTAGGCTCCGCAGGGGGCCATGATGAGCAACGATATGTTTTAGGGGAAATAGCCATACATGTACGTTCACATGCCCTTTTGTCACAATTATAATGACTCTTTGTTATGCAAATTGGAGGGATATTATGAAATAAAAAAGACTTGAATCATGCTGTTTTGACTTGCGAAGCCTTCATTCAACCACAGAAATGAACTATTATTGCTAGATACACAGGGGGCTGTCAGGTGACGCAGTTTGCCTTCTGGCGGCCATGATGGAAGTCCACAGCTTTTGGCAACATTAGCTAAGAGCAGCTTCATTTCTAAGCATATCTAAGTCATCAGTATCAAATAGACACTTCTGCGTTGTTTTCAGCTGGAGATTGATCAGTCCATCACTGATACATCTGATCACCTTTGTCTTTAGATGATGTCAGCTTGTCAGTTAGCTAGTCAACCATAGCACCTGGGGCCAGTTGCATCTCAGGTTAGACTACTCTAAATAAGATTGTCTGTTGCATAAATATTAAGACTGACTTATCAGGTCAATTTTACTTGTTAACACATCTGATTTGCACAGTGTTTGGTGCTTAGCTAGAAGTTAATTGTTAACAATAACTTTAGTGGCTTTGCTAAATTACCTTGCTATCTGGTTAGCTAACAAAGCCAAAAACTAGCAATTTGTTCATGTTAACTGAGCTGACTCTTCTCATGCTATAACTACTATTAGTATAACTACTAAGTGTTTTGGAGTAGAAGCTAGGGCTAATACAGTAGCCTATAATTTAGTAGTAGGACAAAATAACCTAAATCTGGAAATAATTATACCTCATCAGACCATTCACTTTTAGCTGTAACATTACTGGATGGATCTGCACCCACAACATCTCTGTGATCTGGTCCAGCTGTAATGCATTTAGCCATTATAAGACCTCCAAAATGGCGTCTGCTGTGGTTGCTAGGAGATTTCTGATGCGACTGCAAAGCCCCCATAGAGGATAAAAGCGAAGCAATATGAACATCGACAAAAATATTGTTGTATTGTTACTCCCTCAACTTTTAATACTGACTCTTGTATCTGTTCGGGTTCGGTTTTCAGTAGGCCTATTACCATTAATTTAGTGAGTGAGGCCTGTCCTCTCCACATGAATATCCCACACGATGTCAAACACATCAATTCACACACTCACTGCCAGGCAGAAACTCCATGATATTCACTCTTTTTCTCCATCACTTACACTTTCTCTCTCCCTCTCTTATTCACACTCTCCCTCGCTCCCTCCAACACATGCCCACCCACGCTGCAGCACAAGCACATGTAATCTGGAATTGCATTTTCTCTTCCTTCTCTCTGCTATCTCTCTCTCACACAACCTCTCTCTCTCTCTCTCCCTCTCTCTCCTATATCTCTCCCCTCTCTATCGCTCCCTCTCTCACCCTCTGTCCCTCCTTCTCCCTCTCGCTCTCCTTTCTCTCTTTCTCCTATCTCTCTCACACATACATACATGTGCCTATACCCTGAGGACCAGAATCACTTCAAACTGAGCTGGTAGAATTGCAAAGCCCTCCTCTCTCTCCCTCATTCTCTCTCTCTTTCTCTCTCTCTCTCTCTTCTTTCTGCAATTCAAATTCAAATGCGGTTTATTGTCTCGACAGGGAAGAAACCCGCGTTGCCAAAGCAGTGTAGTATGTCATCAGCTGAGGTAATATTATGGACATTAACAGATGGCTAGTAAGAACCAAAAACACACTTGCACACTCTCCTGTACTGCGACTCGGCCTGAAGGCATGGGCCTGAAAATTCAGCATGTTTTGTATTCATTTGTGTCTCTCACAAAGCCTTAGTCATGAGTAGGTCACACACTGTCCTTAACTATTACTATTCTGCAGCAGCGGACGCATACGCTGTACTGATACGTCATAAATGTTCTCAGTCAAAGAACAAAACATCCTACTGAGTCAATCAACTGCTCACATTTAGTGGGTAACAGACTTTTTGTGCTTCGAACAGTTTTTGTCATAATGACGTTCCTGGGTAATCAATGTTAGTCAGAGCCACTTTATATATTGTAGGCAGAACTACTGCAACTTGTGTTTCACTTGGGAGACCTGATTTGGGTTTAATTAACAAATGTGTTATTTAAATCCAAATCAGTGACTGTCCATCTCACTGGCTACATTTACATGCGCACAATAATGCAACTATTGCCAATACTGCGAGTAAGGTGGATGGATGGGTGGATGGATGAATGGATGGATGAATGGATGGATGGATGAATGGATGGATGGGTGGATAGATGGATGAATGGATGGATGGGTGGATGGATGGATGAATGGATGGATGGGTGGATGCATTTACCAAGCCAGGTTCAATTCACAACTCATGCCAAGAAGTTTTCTGCTGTGAGTGAAGTTTACATCTTCACCTAATGTTTTTCTTATTTAACCATGGCCAAACCTTACCCTAACTTTAACCAAAGTTGTTTTAGTTGCCTAACCTTAACCATATCCTTAACCTAAGTTTTTTTTTAGTGCAGTGGTTATGTGATTAGCCATTAGTAGGTAGAGTACGATTCAAATGTGTCAAATAACACAAATCAGGGGTGCATATTTTCATAAGAAATCATGCAAATGTATGAAAACACCTCCAAGGTCTGACCGAGCTAATGTAATGTCACTGATGTTGGTGCTTTGTGTGCTGCTTTCAGTTCTGCTTATTCACCAGAACCATCTGATTAGTGCATTTGCATGATTCACATAGCGGCCATATCTGATTTACAACGGAAGACAGCAAAGCAGATGTAAACGGAGGCAAACGCAACCAGACTTTGGACAAATACTTAAAATATACACCTGAATTATCCTTTGATATCGATATCGATGAAAGATGAGCAGAGCTGGAGGTGAAATTACCCACAAAGGTCCAAATCAAAGGCTGCAGCAAAGTCTGGTTCAGTGTGCCTCTGTTTACTTCGCTGTCTCCCAGGTAGGGCTTAGCATCATGTGTAGAAAGCAAATCGAATACGGCTGCTGTGTGAATAAAGCAAATGTCTTTATTCATCCAGCTATTTGTCAGAAAGAGAAATTCCTTTAAGGGGAATTGATTCATGATTTTACTGCAAATAACTGTAAGTTTGTATTTCACAAATCAAATGTCTCCCCAATGCAGTCATCTTTTCTGAAAGGTGCTATACTACATGGCCACTATATGGTTTCATGTGTTTTTTGTTATTGTTGTCAGGTTTTAATTGTCTTAGTCAATTAAAGCAGCCACTGCAGTGTATAAACAAGGAGTGTTTCTGTGTCTATGTCTTTTTTTGCAAAATGCTTGCCTATCAAATACTGTATGTTGTTTTAACTTGCTCTTTTGCACAGTAAACAGCATATTTCTGTTTTTGTTCCAAGCCCTTTTTTCATTTCAGTGTGTGTTGAAGCATTTTACTGCATAAGGTATTGCCAGCCGTGTCCCGATTTGAAAAGGTCATTCAAACAGCCGAGCGGGCGCCTTTAAACTCAGGAATGAGTTTACTCCAAATCCAAACCAAATTAAATGTGCTTTGTTCCAGCTTGAGTCTCCAACCAGAGAGTCGGCGGTGCTACTTTGATTTATCCTCCAGCTTGCTGTGTGTTCACATGCTGGTGGGACGGTCCAACATCTGGGACTTCCAACTCGGCTGCTAAACAGCGTTGTATTCACGTGTGATTTTGTCAGACAATCCCAGAAGAGAAACAATAAACAAACATGGAGATCCTGAAATAGATGATGTGGATTTTGCTGCTTCTTACTTTTAAAAAGCAGTTGCTACAATGCTACAAGTTTCTTTGTGAGAACGAGGAGGAGAGAAAGCACATCAGGTATGTGAGAAAGTAGATTTTAAGCGCATAAATATATTATTCAGATTTTTCCGCCATGTTGAGAAGGTTAAAGATTATTATTGCATCAAAACTCATGAACTTCGTTAGCAAAATGTCCTCCTTACTGACTTTTCCGACTTCATCATACGACTTTGAATGGCGTTCATGTTAAATTTCCAAGTAGAAAATTCCAATATCTCCAGTAGCATGTGAGTCAATAATGAATCAGAATCAGAAACTTTTATTCACCAAGTACAAAGTCCAAGGAATTGGTTGGTTTTCTCTTGGTTGGACAACCCCATTTTTGGTTCAGCCAATTGTGGGTTAGGTTTTGGTCTGTCACTCACCCCCCCCGATGAGCAGATTAACTCAACCACTGTTTGCATTCAAATGATTTACCAACAATAAATCTCAAGCATTAAGCAGAATATGACTAGAATGAATAGATCAGATCAGGTTGGTAGTTTAGAGGTTAGAGAAGCAGGCATGTGACCAGAAGGTTGCTGCTTCAAATCCCCAGACCAGCTGGGAAAAACTCAACGGAGAAAGTGAATGAATAACGCTCAGCCCTCCTGAAGCAACTTTTGATAGATAAAGGCAAAAAATTTAATCAATGAAAGTGAGGTGTATCTTGCTTGCCTATAAATAAACCATTAGAACATTTAAAATAAGGAGCCATTCAACCATTCAACGCTATAGGCAAACTAAATACTCTTTAATTCATTTGTTTCCAGTCTGGTTAGTGTCTGGGTGTTTGCATTCCCATGCACAGCTGTTTGGCAACTGATTTTCGGGGTTAAACACAGGACACATTTGCACAAGACGAATTTTCTGTACAACTAAATCGTCATTCATTATCATTCATCATTCACTCAAATGCTTCACATATTGGAGTTGCACCCAGCAGTTTCACGGTGTTGTGCTTTTGTTGATGAGAGTCTATTTCCGCTGTTAAAGTAAATTAAATGATTGCATGGTTTTCAAGCCGCATGTGAATTTCAAATCGATCGATCAATCGCTCAAACCGCCCAATCAAAACCTCTGTGTCTGCTGTGTCTGCTCCCTTAAAAAAAGTCCATCCAAAGAAACTCCTCTCCCCTCCTCCCCTCCTCCCTCCACAGTCGTCATAATGAGGTGTCGCTCTTCCAAATCGCTCCTGCTAAATTATACATCCCGCTTAAACAGGGAGCAGATACTATTATTCCAAGACCAACCTGCACCTCGGGGGTGAGGTCGGCGCCGTCACCCACTTATCCTCACAGCGAGAGGGGCCCCTGTGCTTTTCCAGGATGATTTACACCAATAAGGAGAGCCCTTTCATGACCCCCGGCTGCCACGAGCCAATCAGAAGCATGCTTGTAGGAAGACCTCATGGCTGTTAAGGATAAGTTAATGTAGCGTGATCAAACAGACTTCCTTTTATGAAGTATTAACATCCTAACCCACTCACTGAGTCATAGCAGAATGCACGTTGTGTGTGTGTGTGTGTGTGTGTGTGTTAGAGAGGGGTGGAGAGAGGGAGAGACGTAATGTGAATACGTACGCTCCGCTCTGAACCAGCGCTGTGTGTTATGCTAATGGTTGGCATAGCGTCTTTGTTCTTTATGCTAATTTTAGCTCAGTCGATCCATATGCTAAGATAACGTTAGCATAATCCTTCAGCCACAAAGGTGAGTGAACATCAAGAGACCTAAAAAGAGACATGTTGCCTAGCAAAGATGGCTAACAACTGAGTTCAGTCAATTACAAGAGAAGATGTGTTTTGTTTTGTTTTTCAAATGTATTAATGCTAACTTTATTCATCCAGGAGAACCGAGTAAGACACATTCACACCTGTAACTTCTCCATTCATACAGGCGACATCATAACATTACAGCATTGAATACTGAGATCTAATGAAGAGTTTGGTTCCAAAATGAGATAAAAAAAAGATGAAAAAGTAACACCTATGCCACCTACAAAGTGATTAGTAGCGCAAAAATTTAAACAAATGAGTGTTTTCAAAATGATCATAGGGAACTGAAGTCCCTGGTTGACAAAATGGAAACACGTTTACAGGCTGCAAGTCTTGAACGATGAACTTCAAGTAGTGACTTTATTCCAAAAGAGATATACATCATGTCAGAAGTGAACTCTTCATACAATTCAGCATAAAAACTGTGACATAGAAGACAGCATGTGCGTTCCACTTTGCACGGTACAAAACAGAGGCGATAGAAAAGCGCTCACTTCATTAAATGACTTTTCATTGCGAGTTGTATTTCATTTTAATCTTTGAACCCGAACAGCCCAATTCATTTCCACACAATTTCAGCGCACATTCGACAATGGAGAGACCTATTAAAGATAATTGGAATAAATGTGGAATTAGAGTCTCACCCTATTTGCGCTAACTAATTTAGAGTAAGCAATTACTTTTGCTATCAGCAGCGGTGCACGCGTGTGCACGCACAACACATAAATTAGTGTGATGTGCGTGTGTGTATGTGTGACAGAGAGAGAGACAGGCTGGTGTTGCTGGAACCCTCTGCATACTGTCCTGCCTTTGATTTTGAAGACGGGGAAATGGAGCAGTGTGCTGCCATGGAGCGGTGGGACAAAACATGCAGCAGCTAACATTACGGAAACACAAATGGATAGATAATTGTAATTTGGCAGGACACGGGCGGCATGGTGGAAGGGCACCAAAGTGTCCAGGTGGCGAGAGAGCATCCCATAACCAGATGTTCACATTTCCAATCCAAATGTGTTCATCACTGTTAAAATGTCCTTACAGGAAAAATCCACCCTCGGATACTCCTACACTGTTAGAAATCATCAATCTGTCATGTTCAATGCATTCCAGGAGTTATTTTGTGATGAAGTGTTGTAATTTACTTTTTTGGTTGGATGGAAAGCGGGTACACTTTCCCTCAATCTGCTTTGTGTACTTTTACACCACTTTGTGATTTCCTACATTTCCCAGTATGCCTTTGAAAAATGTTCTGCTATTAAATTCCATTGTAGCTGTGCTGCAGATATCTGGAGGTGACATGATGTTGTCTGTTTGGCCAGTTATGCACAGGAATAAGACAAAATACACCACCAAACAAGAAAATGGGCCCAGAAATGCAAGGTGCATTGCATATAGCTGTTTTTTTAACAGTGTTAAAGTGTTTTAGGGTGGAGTTTCCCTTAACTAAGACCCTGCCTCTGACCACACTGATGAAATGTATACACATACAATATGTGTGTTTCAGAGGGACATGCAAAGAAGCAGAGTCACTGTACTGTGTGGAATATGGTGATTGAAATCCTCTACAAAATTTGTCGAAGTGGAAAAGGGGGCAGAAAACAAAAATAAGCAATCCGAGGGCTCAAGGCCAGGCGGGCCCGCTGCACAACCAGGTCACGCATCCGGCAAGAAAACATCCTGCAAGAAAAACATCCTGCACAATCCTACAAGCTAATGTACATGTGAGAAACACTGTGTAGCAGGACGGCCACTCATGCTCTCAGCTTGTGACATACATAATGTAGAAGGTCAGCATAGTAGCAGTCGACATGCTTTATGGATACTGCTACAGCCACTGTGGAAGTCCCCCCTTCAATCATTTATCTTGCATCTGTCCAGCATTAGTGTATACAGTAGAAATCTCCCTTCATGCATTCATCCTGCATTGGCACTGCAGGTAGTTCTCTCTTGAATCAAATTAATGCATTGTAAAAGAAAACTGTAGTTATTCTAGTCACCAGACAATTCCATGTAATTTCTGACAGCTGAAAAAAGAGCAGCACTCGATTTTTCCTGTTTGTGACTAGCAGCACTAGTTCAGCACACATGCAGTAAAATGTGGGACTTGTACCGTGTCTACATCTGTATGTAGCACTCTCAGGACAAGAGTGTCACAACATGGTGAGCGCACACTACTCTCAAGCAATGGCTGCAGATTTCCAGCATGTTTAAAACAGTACTAAACTACTTAACTCTCCCCAAAACAGGCACAGCACTCTGAACCTGCCAGATACAACAGGAGGTTAACGCATTTTCCTAAACTCTAAAACGAGCGCCACAACTGTCGCAGCAGCGCAGTGAAAACGGGGTCAATAGTAAGATCCAGTGAAATCGTACACAGAGCAAAAGAAAACAAGATGCAAGGAGTAAAAGTTAAAAATAAGAAAAGATTAATAAAGACAGACAAGATGGGAGAAAAGGGGAAAAGACACATACTGAACGGGTGGAAAAAGAAGCGAGCCAGAGAGCAACAGTCTGTCTGAGACCGAGAGACACATTTGTGAGAGACAAAGAGGGGATTTCAGTAGCGAGAGCAAGAGAAAGAGCGTCATAGCGGCAAAGTTAGCGCCCATTCATTCACCGTTAATGGTTTGAGCCTGAGCCGCTGTGCCACGTAAAGAGGCCAGTGGCATGCTGGGAAGGAAAGCGACAGTGAAACTGTGACGATGATGATGATGATGAGTCACCGTCAGCGTTTATATGGGACATTTGCACCCCCACCCCCCCCTTGCACATATGTGTGTGTGTGTGTGCTGGTGTGTCTGTTTGCATAGGCCTATGTGTCTGTGCCAACCTGATCTCACACAAAAACACGTGAAATGAACACGGCTTGTTAACACCAAATTACATGTTGGTGGTATGTAAAGTGGTACAATTCTGTGTTCCCAATATGAAGCGGGTACGTGACGGAGACATGACTACAAACAGGACGTAGTGTCACATTGAAGTAGTGCGGTGGAAAGTAAAGGTGTTGTGGTCAGTTTGGATGAGTTTGCCTTCAATTCCGGCGACCGGGATTCAATTCCCAGCTTGTATGAAGGAAATTTCTATTGAGTCAAGTTTACTTTCATTTTTAGCTAAAGTTTTTCTTATTTAACCATGACCAAAGCCTTTCCCTAACCTTAACCAAAGCTGTTTTACTTGCCTAAACGTAACTGTTAGCCAACCGTTAGCCGAAAAATGCCGTGTCCAATTTGCGCTGTTGCCACGGAGTCCAATGTGTGTTATTGTCACAGAATTCAATCTATGGTGGAGGAACGTGTCCGCAGCATGTAAATCTGCATTTCAGAGTTTGTGCTCATTTCACAACTTTTTCTGAGATCACACGTGCCAGATGAAGGTGCAAATTAGCAGACAGGCTTTGAATCAATAAAGGGTCGAACGATTACAGTTAATGAACAAGCCTGAAAGGCCTTTGATGGAGAGGAGCAGCTCTGCAGAGCAACATGGGAGCAACCACCTGCACACAGCCACACTGTCCCCCTTTCAGAAATCCCTCAGCTCTCCATCTCTCTTCTCTCTCTCTCCTCTCTCTCTCTCTCATCCCTCCACTGCTCTATCCTAGTTTTGTTTAGAGAAACTTTCTGTGATGTTTGCCACCCCCTCCCACCCTGATGAATTCCTTTGGCACAGCAATAAAGCTCAGAGGGAGAGGGAGGGAGAGAGAGAGAGAGAGGGAAAAGGAGAGAGCACAGAGCGAAAGGAGGGAAATAGAGAGAGAGGGAGGGAAGGAAGGAAAGAGAGACAGAGAAAGAGAAGAAACGCAAGAGACAGAGAGGTGACAGAGATGTAAGAAATGGAAAAGACTCACAAAGCCTATAGCGTCCCGGCAAAGCTCATTGATAAATGAGGCAACAGATTTTTATTCTCGTATAACATTACACCATGCAGCTATGTGGAACAGCTAGCTGCCCTCATTCTGCGGCTCTACATTTCATCCAACCAAAACCCTGGGCAACACAGCCGAGTTACCATATGAGCTGAGCTATTATTATTATTATGATTATTATTTATTTTTATGGCACTTTTGAAAAGGTTACACAAGAAGAGGCAAGACGAAGACAGCAGCTAAGGCAAAGACAAAGCCAATAGTGGAAAAAGAAAATTTGCTCCATAAAAGCAATTAAAAAGAAAACACTGATTCTGCCCTGACAGTGAAGACCTGGTCTCCTTTACTCTTAAAGGTAAAAATCCACCCTGAAACACTTTAACACATGACATGACGTCACATCGACATATTTCCAGTGCAGCTACAATGGAGTTTAATGGCAGAAAACAGCAAACGTCAGGTTTTGGTGTCAGTCCCTCAGAATCAGAGGAAAGGCTTCTTTCTAGACCATTTTGCACTGAGAAATCCATCGTAGAAGAGGAGAGAGACCAGCTTCTCCACCGACAGACGCCTCAATAGACCAGAATGCAATGCAGCTACAAGCATTTTCAGTAAGGCGCGAGACATTCTTTTTCTTGACTGGAAGAACTTGCTGTTATTATGATATTGCTATCACTGTCGTTATTGCTCTCTCTGCCTACATGTACTGAATGCAACATGTTCAGGCACGTTGTTTTGGGGTTGTTGAAAGGCATTCTGGGAAACGTAGAAAACCACTACCTACTCGAAGTAGATTGAGAGAAAGTGGGTTCACCAAAAAAAATTAATTACATCACAAAATCACTCCTGGAATGCATTAAACATCATAGATTAATTAATTTTCTTTTGTCCTTTAGTCTTAAATCAAAATTCGAGATAGACAGATTAGAGATATAGGTGGGGTTCAAACCTATCTGTGCTTTAAAAGTGATCAGCAAAATCTTAAAGTAAATTCTGAAACTAATAGGTGACCAGTGGAGATGTGATGTATTGTGTTAGCATCAGTTGAAATCCTAGTACAAGCTGGAGGTGTTGAGAGGCTTGTATCTGTGTAAAGTGATATAAACTGCTGCGTTCTTATGTTATTATGTTCATTGCCGATACGTCTCTGCACAAATATCACCGAGGCAAATTCTGGTCCAATACATCTGGCTTGGTGAAAAAAGTCACCAAATTCTGATTTTGACCTGAGCTGAGTTACACTGAGAGTGAGTGATGCCAGAAAGATCAAAATGGTAACAAACAACCTATCATGATGTTAACATAAAAGACAACGGAGACATCAACTGCTAACACAAATGCAAACAAGATACTACTGTATCTCCCAGCAAAAAGCCAACAGAATATTTTATTCACACTACAGTTGTTTTGTTTTTTTCACATATATCAGAATAACATAATGAAGAATTTTACTCTGGAATTTGAAAAAAAATAAGGAAGACGCCTACTCTTAACAAAAGGATTGCATCAAATTAACCCCAATTATGGGTTACAATCAAAGTTATGAGTCATTCTAAGACCTTTGCTTAATAAATAGTTCTATTTTTGAGGATAGCATCACCACTCGGTTTGAAATGCAGAATTTTAGGTGGTAAAGTTTTCTCCAAAAGGAATGTGTAGCGTTTTGGAACATACAGTATATCCTAAAATATCCTGTTGCTTAAGAAGCTGATACAAATCCAATCCAATATTGATACAATATCAATAAATGATTAAAAAAAGAGCTTCTCACTTACGGCACACAGGGCAACAGAGCTGAGCTGCACTGAGAGTGCGTCAAGGCAGCAATAATCCTATTAAAATGTGAATATCATTCATTGATTATACAACACACACATACATACACATATATATTATGTGTATATGTATAATAGAAAATGTGTTTTATTGATTTGAAGAATAACAAGCTGAATAAAAAGCTGAAATACCCATTTTACTGCTGCTTGTACACAAATGCAACACATTAAAATGCATCATAGCTTCATGCTTCAGTTGACAACATGAGGGTCGCTCAGTAGTAAATGGGTCAGAATGAACCATTAGCTCATGAAGGTTGAGGCGTGACCGACAGGACCATGAGACCCGGCAAGGGAGTGGGTCAATGGGCAATGAATAGCAAGACTCTCTCTCTCTCTCTCTCTCTCTCTCTCTCTCTCTCTCTCTCTCCCCCCCCCTCATGCCCCCCAGTGTGTCTGTGATGGCCGTTGCGTAACATTACTAAAGAAACACAACACCACACCAGTGAACGGCATCGGTGTGGTGGTGGGGGGTGGAGCGGGGGAGCGCTGACCCAATAACTAATGAAAGAGAAGAGAAATGGGGTTGTGGAGGGGGGGGTAAAGAAAGGAGAGGAGGGGGAGAGAGAGAGAGCAGAGGTGAAGTCAGCTCAAGAGACAAGAGATGGTATGGAGAGGGAAGGGGAGAGAGAGTGTTGGGGAGGGAGAGAGGGAGTCAAAATGAGAGAGAGAGAGCTAGAGGGAGAGAGGAGGAGAGAGACAGAGAGGGGCAGACAGAGAGTTCAGGCAAAAAGAGCCAGGACATTTACACTATAAATAACCAAGATACTAGCAGCAACACTGGTCTCTCTCTCTCTCTCTCTCTCTCTCTCTCTTTCTCTCCCTAATTCCCTACATCTTTTACCATCCTCTCCTCCCCATACGCAACTCATCCTCCCTCTTTCTTGCTGTCTCCTTCTTTCTTTCTGTTTGAGCTGATAAGCCGATATATTAGGTAAAAATGTATCCTACCTATTATATTACTGTAAGAGGAAGATCCTGCCATTTTTGTACATCTTTTTTAAATATTGTAATTATACATCCTATATATTTCATGTTTCTCAAATGTCATTTAAAGCCTTCCATATACTCCAGGGTATCTTCTGAATCTGCATTAATCGTTATGATTTCTGTTTTTTGCTAATTTATTTTGTGTCCTTATATTTTTTAGTATTCTTGAAAAATATCTATTCAAGTTTTGAGTGATTGCTCTGTATTTGTCATCTAAAGTAAAAGATTATCCACAAATACATTTAATTTCTATTCTGTTACCTACTTTGAGACCAGTAATCGTTCTCTGTTCTCTAATTTTTTGAGCCTGAGGTTTGATGGCTAGTGCAAATAAGGCAGGAGACAGGGGGCAGCCTTGCCTCATGCCTCTAATAAACAAAATATCTAAAAAAAAATAGTTGTTTGTAAGAATTTGAGCTGTTAGTGATTTATACAATTTCTCTATGACCTGTGAGTGATGTAGCAGAAAATGAAAAAGTTGGTGAGCTATGAACTCCAGTCAAACCACCAACCACTTTTAACAAAAGAAAAACAATTGTATTTCAAATCGGATTAACTTATTATTATTTTTTACTATATTAGGGCTGACACAGCCTTATTTTTGTAATTTACATAAGTCCGATTCTTCAATATCATACTCTAAACTCTGTGTTTTGCTCTATTTTCCTCTTTCCATCTCTGTCTGTCTGTCGTCTTTTCTCTCTCTCTCTCTGAGTCTCTCTTCTTCTGTGTCGCCTCTGCCACCCGCTCCATCGCCCTCCATCCCTTTGTCACTGATTCATCGTCCCCTTCTCTTGCTCTTTTTGACCAATGCTGTATCACTCTCTCTGTGTCTCTCTTGCCTCGGGTATCCATCCATCCATCCATCCATCCATCCATCCATCCATCCATCCATCCATCCATATATACATACATCTCCTTGCATCCATCCATCCACCCATGTGTCCCTACATCTACATCCAACTCTCTCTCTCTCAACCCATCCATGACCCTGTTGGTGTTTGTTGAGTGTGTTTCCTCCTTGCTGATTTTCTTTAAGACTATCATACAAGGACGGCATTCTGCAGCAATTTGACCAGCAACAGTGAACGACAGTATTTCTTCTTCTATTTTTATTACCATCCATGGCCCTAGCCTGAGCCAAGTGGAATCTGTCTACAAAATTGTGTTTTTTGTAAATGGCGGAAGGACATGAACAAAAAAACGGACAAAATTCATCAATTTCTCCATCAATTTCTTCTTAATTTCACGTGAGCAACGCACTAAGTCGAAGTATGTATTTGTGCCTGTGTTTGTGCATATGGGCATGCATGTGTGCATGAGTGTGTGTGTATGTTTACTGAACATGCATGTATGTGTGTGCGTTTGTGCATTTATGCAAACATGTCTATACGTGCATCTGTATATGTGTGTGTGGTTGTGTATTCGTGCATGCATGTGTGGGTGTTTGTGCATGCATATGAGTGTGTGCCATTAGCCTGTTATCCACAGGGAAGAAGTGTTAACAGGTTTGGCTACTGCTGAGAGGATTGGTAAGAAAGCACCAGGAGCTGTGTGTGTGTTTGTGTGTGTGTGTGCGTGTGCGTGTGTGTGTGTGTGTGTGTGTGTGTGTGAGGCCCCATTGACTCAGTGGAAGGAAAGCAGGGGGTATGAGTGTGAGGGGAGGGAGGGGAGGGGGGGCTTGTAGATGACTCATCCACTGCATGGGCCTCTGGTTCTCTCTCTGCCTCTCTCTCTCTCTCTCTCTCTCTCTCTGTGTGTCTCTCTCTCTTTCTCTCTCTCTGTCTTCCTGCATAGCAACGGCTGTGCAAAAGCCCATATAGGTCCATAGCAACCAGTACTGATAGTGTAGTGGCCTATAAACACTCCATTAACAGGTCAGAGGGACCCTGGAAATCATACACACACATGCATGCATACACACACACACACACACACACACACACACACAGTACATGACACAGGCCCTGCTGCGTTGACTGTGTTAAATACTTCAACCTTACACAACAGACAGTCTTGTGTGCATCGTGGAAATGCGTCCTCAGTGAAACCTCTTCCCGCTCTTCGGTTCCCCCGCCTTACTCTGCCTTCGCCCCACAACTAGCGTCACCACGCCGCTGTCCGATTGGCCGATTAAAAGCTAGCTGGTTGCTAGCTGTAGCGCCTATCGTGTTTGCGGTGATAGGTGGGACAAACATCAAAGCTAGTAAGTGATTCGCTGCTGATGGATGATGTCGCCCAAAAGCTCAGCGGCAGGCAGGTTTTTCCCACATCGACAAATGAGGAAACAAGGGGAACGAATTCAGCGTCGACGAGTGTCGTTTCTCTGGTCGTAGAAAATGAATGGGCTTCCGGTGTGTGGTTTTTTCGAGTTGCTGGCGGTGCGAACGCGCGGCTGCAGCATCATCACGTGTGACTAAGCATCACTCACGGCGGCGTCAATCATCAGCTCAGCGCGCGAGCATGGCTCATTTTGAGATCTCCTTCCTCTCCCTCGTTCAGTCTCTCAGTACAGATGTTGTTTAGACAGCCTCTCCCGTACACAGCTACAAACACCGCTCTTCTCCTCCCTCACTCCCTCCTTCACAGATGTTGTTTGGCACATGTCTACCCCCCTCCTGTTTTCCTTCTCTCTATCTCTTCTCCTCTACCTCTTCTACCCCTATCTCTCCTCTCCTTCTTCTCCCTCTCTCTCTCTTTCTCTCTCTCTCTCACTGCGCCTTCTCTTCTACACCAGATTTTGTCTGTCCTACTCTTCCTCCCTCTCTCCACTTCTTCCCTCGCTTCACCCCTCGTTCCCTCCTTCTTTTCCCTCCTCCCTCCGCCGCCAGCTCTCGCCGTCTCCATTCCACCCCTGCCTCCCTTTTTTCCTTCCTTCCATCCTTCCCGCCCTCCCTCTATCCCTCTATCTCTCTCCCAGATGTTTTCTGGACAGAGCTGATCTCTCCTACAGTGATAATGAAATGGAAGCGTGTCCCAGGGCAAAAGCAGTACTTGTCGTTTTGGGTTGGGGGCCGTGTCACACTCAAATGGTCTCAGCATGGACAAAGAGAGCAACACATGCTGTCATGGAAGCAGCGTGTGTGTGTGTGTGTGTGTATGTGTCTGCATGCATATGTGGGAAAGTGTGCAGGGTTGGCAAAACAGTGTGTGTGTGTGTGTTTGTGTTTATACCCATGGCTCACCATTTAAATTCTGCTCTCAACCTCAGTGAAAATCAATACATCACCCACCAGTTCATTTGGGGGCAGCGGCAGCTCAGGGCTTGTGGTTAGTTGGACTGAATCTGAGTTGCATGGACTTGCATGGCGAGACAGCGCTAACGGCGGCCCCTTCCCTTCGCCTGATATTCAGACTGAATGACCATTTCCTTCCCACTCCATTATTCAGCCTGAGATTTCCTCCTCGTTAGCCGTTTTGTGGGGGGGTTGATTTTCCCTGAACCAATCACTAGTGACTGATGTATCCATCCGCTCTGATGTTATTTTCAGTCAGACTGATGCTGGGCGTATTTACTAACTTCACCAAGAATGTCGGTTGTTTTTGACAAAAAGATCGACACAAAGGTGCTGATTGGCTCGATTGTTTCTCTGAGCGAGAACAAGCCGTTGACTAAAGCAACATCAGACTCTCTGAATCGCTCGACGAAATCTGGGCGGGACGCGATTCAGGAGTCTGGAACCAGGCTAGTCTTCTACTATCAAGTTTATTTGTATAGCCCTTAATCACAATTACAGTCTCAAAGGGCCTCACAATAACCGCACTATGAAAATTACAGCCCGCAACCTTACACTCAGTGAGAACAAGGAGAAACTCCTACGAAAACCTCATTAGGAAAAAAAAAATGGAGGAAAGGGCCTGACAGAGAGGGATCCCCCTTCCAGGACGGGTGCCGAGAGCGGACAAACAAACAAAGCAGAACATAAACGAAGTACGCAGAATGAACACGACAAGAGCGCTGCGGTGAAACGTCCTGTCAAAGTGCTCTTGAGCAAGGAAATGAACCGCCAGCTGCTCCAGTGGAGCTGCTCAGCGGCTGACAGCAGGAGGCTGTGGCTGTACTGGGCAGCTACTGAGAGTGTGTGTGTGGAACAGTGTGAGTGTGAAACAGAGCGTTGCTGAAAAAGAGCTCAGTCAACCTTCCCTGGAGATGGAGTGTTTTTTTACTGATGCCAAAACAGAATATTGTTTAAACTGATTTCAACCGTGACTGGATCTCTCTTTATCATTTAGAGAACCTTAATTGGATACAACAAAGTGCCTCAATGCTAGAAAAGTCACACCACTGGGCACTGAGATTACAAAAACCTCTCAAGCATTAAAAATTCAATGTACACATCCTTCCACGACTTTATATGTTTGGCCTTTAAGTGCATGTATTTTAAGAATTCAAAAAATGAATGCATTACTTGAAGAATAAATGCAGACAGTTTTGACTATGTTCTTCACAAAAATACTTTCTTTAGAACCAGAACAAACCAACAACAAAACCAAACACCCTAACCCATAACACTGTTGGAAAGCATTGCACTAATTCACATAAATTGCAAATCCATCCAAAAATCCATGCACTCACCCAGTGAGTCGTGCATGGAGAGTCATGGGAAAGGACTGTTTGACTGGCCATCATGGCTCAAAGAACGCTCAAGAAGGCTACTTGCAACTCAAAAACAGAAATTCAGAATCACCATCTTTCTTCTTGTTCCCAAATTACAAATGAGCAACTTCTTCTCTGTAATATGTGATAGCTTCAGCAAGTATTGTGCAGCAGTTTCAGAGAAAAACTGTCGCTTGTTACTGCGATATCCAGACTTTCTCACATGCGTCGCCACAGAGCACATGCCGATGTCATCTTTACTGCGCTAGTGTAGCCCTATGGTGTTTCCCTGTCCCTCATTTGATTTCCTCATAGATAGATAGATAGATAGATAGATAGATAGATAGATAGATAGATAGATAGATAGATAGATAGATATAGACACAAATTAAAGCTCTTCTAATAAGCCCACCAGTGAACCATACAAATCCATCTTTTTATTGAGATATTTATCACAGGGTTGGTTCGCAAAATGTTAGCACCATACATTGACTTAACATTGGACACGGTCTTTATTGCATCTAATGAAACTATATACTGTATATACATTACCAGTCAAAAGTCTGGACAGACATTTCTCTTTATTTTTACTATTGCAGACATCAAAACTATGACATAACACAAATTGAGTACATTCAATCAGGTGTGCCCAAACTTTTGACAGGGAGTGTATATTGGAGGAAAACTATCCTTACCTGATGGTCATCATTCAACATTTCTAAAGTATGATTCATTGTTAGTGTTTTTTCAACTGAGGACTTCCTACTTCCCTCTCTACTCTCTATCCTTTATTTTGCACTATCAACCATTACGTAACAATGGGCGTCACTCTGGCCGGGTGGCGGAGGTCTCATCTTGGAACAAAATACGTATTTCTAAGAGTAGGCGTGGCTTTGAAGTCACTGGCTGGTCGATCCCAGGCCGGGCGAGAGATATTCCCTCAGTGAAATGATATAAAGAGTGTCTAACGGGGGCGCCACAACAATCGCCATGACAACAATGATTACTCATCCCCAAACAAGTGAAATAACAATGAATAACATCTAATCAGGCTCAAAGCACTGAAGGTGTGATTATGCACAGCGCTGCCTCGCTATCTCTATGCAAACAATCTTTCTCTCTCTCTCTCTCTCTCTCTCTCTCTCTCTCTGAAAGTGCTTTGGGCAGAATGATTAATTTGCGACTATTGATTCCTCAAGAACGTGGGAGGGATTGAGAGAGAAAGAGTGAGGGAGGGGGGAGGGAGGGAGGGAGGAGTGCATCCAGTATTCTGAGTAGCGCCTCGCTGCAGCTCTCGCCTCCGGTCCTTAACGTAAGAAAAAAGCCAATGGGTGCAGAGTTCGGATGCGCCAAATCACCTCCGTCTCTCTCCCCTTTCTCCTCCTCCTCTTCCCTCTTTTCCTCTCCCTTCTCTTCCTTTTCCTCCTCTCCCTCCCTCTCTTCTCGTTCCTCCTTCTCCTCCTCTCCTCTGCCCTCTAAATTCTCTCTGAATATTCATCGAATGCCCCCGTGTTTCACAACAAGCAGGAAGGAATGGAGGGCAGAGAAGGAGGAGAGGAGGAGGCTGAGCAGCAGGCAGAGAGAGAGAGAGAGAGAGAGAGAGAGAGAGAGGGAGAGAGAGAGTCACAGAGTCAGAAAGAGAGAGAGACAGAGAGAGAGAGAGAGTGAAGTGCTTAGAAAACAAAAATATTTGCCCCTCCTTGTTCATAAACTATTTAGTTCCATAAATATCTTGAAACCAAGAGGCCAGCCTTTAGCTGTGTTTCACTACAACTTCAAAACACATTCAAATTCAACAGCGGTGGAAAATGTGTATTATAATTCTCATTTAATGTCAGAAGCAGCGTACTAAGCCACCAGATTTCTCATCAAAGGCACAACACTCTGAAACTGAGCTGAGTTTCATTCAAAGATGAGATACAAACCTTTTTAAAAAAAATGTGTTACCTATTCATAAAAAGAAATGCTAGCACGAAAGTAAAAGTTAGGAGGGATCATTGTTGAAATTATGTGAAAACTAAACACTACATTTTTTATCATATAATCAGCTGTACTAGTGTTTTGGAATGAAATCCTTCATCTGTTGAATGTCATTTCAACATGTGAATTGTTTCACACCTCTAAATCATTTGCAAAAGAGATTAAAGCTCGACAGTGAAAATACAGCTGATAGGGGCGCAGGACTCAAACCTGGGTCAGACAGTTTTGCAAATCATTCTTAGCATTTGATTTCACCTGCTAAGAGCACAAGATCCACCCCATTTATATCCATGGCATTTCAAATTACATGTTTCTATCTCTATAAATGCCAAGGTGTCTAGTTTGAAAATTGCTTTGCTCCCTGATATTAAATATTTGACAACATGCCTTAAAAGGAAGAGAGAGGAAGAGAGAAGACCAAGCAAATAATCTGAGGCATTAATCATGCACCAAAATGTCCAATATGAGAGAGGTGACACTCCATTGTCCCGTTAGCAGACAGCCAACATGATGTGCTTTACGATCACTTATTCACAATCGGGGTTGAAAACTGTGCTCATATAAACACACAAACACACACTGTCCGGCTACAGTTTACACTACTGTTCAGCACTGTTGTGTTCTGGTATTTAAGGAATTATATAGAATATTGTATATATATATCAATGAAGATTTGAGTAAATAAATATTAAAATTAATTAATATAAAATTAAATGAAATACATTCAGATAATACAAAATTAATAAAAAATAAATCAACTAATATAAAATAAAATCTTTATTAGATAGTTCACTGCTCACTTGCTTTCTCTACACTTGAGCGGTGAACAACGACTTTCAAGCTAGCTACAAGAACGATGGAGGCTCGACTCCGTGCCAAAGACCAAGAACTGCAGACCCTGAAGAGCAGAATCGGGGAAACAGAGGAGAGAACGAGGACCGATACAGTCTGGTGGGCAGTCAGCTGAGGCAGAAGGATGAGAAGCTGTCCATCCTCCGGAAAACTCCGGGTGAAACTCAGAGCCTCCTGAAGAACAACAGAGACGAGGCGAGAAGGAAGAGAGAGGCGGAGAGTCTGTAGGAGAAGGTGAAGAAGGCGGTGGACTGTGGGAACCACCATCTTCAGAGAGAAGAATGAGGAGATTGATCTTCTCCTCCAGAACATCAGGGTCCAGCAGGGATGGACTGTGAAGGCCCTGGAGGACAGGGAGCAGATGGAGAGAGAGGTGCAGGAGAAAGACAGCCAGATCCTCACCCTCAATGAAACCGTCAGGTCTCTCACTGCAGAGAAGCAGCAGCTGTCCTCCAGCATCGCTGCTCTGGAGGCTCAGGCCGCCTCTCAGCAGAAAAGGGAGGAGAAGGAGAAGGAGGAGCTGGAGAGACAGGCGGAACTGAGCGAAATTAAATCACCCAGTGAGAACAACAACATGGTTAACTCTCTGGTGGCCACCTTCGACCATCTGAGGCAGAGGCTGAGAAAATGGATGGAGGAGAAAACAGCCTTTGAGGCCCAAGTCACCCACGAGCGCGAAGAGTGGAAGAAGGAGAGAGAGAGGAGCTGCAGAGCCGGATGAAGCTGACTGAAGAAGCTGGCTTGGTGCAGCAGAACGAGAAGGATGCTGAGCTCAACCTCGTTCGACTCAAACTCCTGTCTGCTGACAAAGAGAAGGCAGAGATGACCGCCACCATCAGCGGTCTGAAAGCCTTCTCTGCAGCGCTGCAGAAAGATCGCAGCAGTGAAAGACAGGAGATGGAGAAGAAGGCCAGAGAGGCAGAGATCAGAGGGATGATCGAGCTCAAAGAGAAAGGGAAAACCTTCAATTCCCTTCTCCTCACTCTGGACAGGCTGAAGGAGACACAAGCCAGCAGGACCAAGGACCCGGAGGACAAAATCTTCCTGGGACAAAAGACCTGCCAGGAGGCAAAGGCTCTGCTGCAGCAGATCCAGGAGCAGCAACAGACAGCAGCTGCTCAGGAGAGAAACATCCTGGACCAAGAAACCTAGACTGACCCAGCAGTGAGCAAGGTGAGTAGAGACGGGTCTGTTTTTACAAGCTGGACTAGTGGGTTTGTTGTCCCAACGACTAGTTGACTAGTTGATCTCAAGAAAGGCTGATATTTAAATGAGGCTGATGACAGATTTTAGATGAATGATGAAACTTTAATAGGGCAGATTTAAGACACATTTATAAAATTGGTGGGATTAAGCAACTTTAGTGGCAAACAATGTAATTTTTCTGTTTATTCATTTTTTTTAAGAATGTCATTTTTCTTGGCTAAGAGTTTCTGGTGAGCAAAGACAAATTTCAGCAGTATTCTTAATAAGCACATTTTTCTTTCTTTCTGTTTCAGAAGCACAAAGGACTGATTTTTTGGCGGTTTTAGGAGGAAGAAGAAGAGCGATGATGTTTAATTCTGCAGGAAATCCAATGCTGGCACTTATCTCCCTCCGTACGGCTGCTTCAGCCTGCAATCCATCTGAAAACCACAGGCTCCTCTACTCCAACCAACCAACCAACCAACCAACCAGTCAGCCAACCAATCAGCCAGCCTGTCAGCCAGCCAACCAGCCAGTCAGCCAACCCTAACCCTAACCCTAACCCAGCCAATCAACCAACCAATCAGCCAACCAACCAACCAGTCAGCCAACCAGTCAGCCAACCAACCAATCAACCAACCAATCAGCCAACCAACCAACCAGTCAGCCAACCAGTCAGCCAACCAACCAATCAGCCAACCAACCAATCAGCCATGTGGTTTGGCAATTCTATCGGCTTTAATAAAATAAAATAATTAATCAATCATTGATCATTTTAGAAATTAATGATTAGTTATTAGTTTCAGAAAAATTTTCAGAACAGCCAAACTTTTCCACGTTTGATTTAGTGTTGCTGTCTGTTCTTCTAACCTGAATTATCTGGACTGTCCTCTTCTCTCCAGTTGAACCCTGTTACATTTACTACTGATAGAATTTAGAATTGATTTTGTAATCAATCTTATTGATTCAAAGAAATGCATGACTTAGCTCCTGACTACGTTGCTCATTTGGTGTAAGTGGATTAATTTGTGATGAACTTTCAATTCTATAAATTTAGTGTGTAATTATTTTCTGTTGATACATATATGATGGTATTAATGACAATTATGATGATTATGAATATTAATTCTATACAAATCAGTTTTCTCTAATAGCGTATCGCTGCACTGGGGGTTTCTCTTTTACTTTTCTCAAATTGAAACTGAAGTCTCCATGGTTGTTTATGTGTTGTGGTTTCATCACCCTGTTAAAATCTCCCATTGTACAATTTCAAAACACATGGGTGTCAGTGAGAAAATCAGCCTTCTCTTCTTCATTCCTGATCAACAGTTTTTCCAGACACAAGGTTTACGTCCAGCAGCAGCAGTAACACATTTTGCCGTACCGTCTTTTGTTGCTGGTGAGGAAGACAAATTACTCCAAAACAGTTTTCAGCCACATGTACGGAGTGTGCTAGACGACATAATTTTAGTTTAAAAGCTCTTCTGCCTTTGTACTGGGGTACAGTATCTGAAATTAACTTTGTGGCTCATCTGCTGAGGGCTGGTAAACCAAAAAAATTAATAATAATGTTTACTAAGGTTTTCCTCAATCGCTTAGATGCATTTCCCAAAATGCTAACCGCATTCTCAAAATAGTGCCTCAGGTCCATAAAGGTCTTAGATGACTGTAATTCCATTCAACAGATGAATATATCCTTTAGTTGATATCCTGATATCAGAAACCTGCAACAAGCAGAAACTCTTCTCAGTTGTGTTTTTATTTACTCAATTAATTGGAAAAGGCAAACAATCCCTGTTAGCGTTAAAAGGAAAATTATCAAAAACAAAAGCAAACAGCTGTGATGACGTTCACTGACACTGCTAAGCCTTTGGTCACACACACACACACACACACACACACAGACACACACAGACACACACACACATGCGCAACTCAAACATGAAATTTGCACACATACATATATAAAACAGACACAGACATACACTGTTAGAGCCACACCTGCATTGAGAAAAATGGAGGCTTGATCTACACAACCTGTATGTGTGTCACCTGTCTGACAGCACATATAAGGAGCGTTACAGAACAACAAACAAGCACAGAGTATAGCTGGAGGCCATTTTGTGTCCACATGCTGCTGTCACTGCATTGACCTGGACTGAAACTCTGAGAGGCTTCAGGAAACTGCTGAATCGGTTTCTCCATCCTGATGCAACTCATGTGCCACCTGCTTCAGGGAAGAGTCCCCCTGCCCCCCTACAACACACAATCATACCAGACACACAGGCTTTCTCAACTGTGGCACCAGTGTCCATCTAGGTGGCATGAAGGACAGAGAGAAATTGGTCTGTCTGCAATAGCTGGATTTC
>NC_135999.1:26831173-27018673 GCF_048128805.1 Centroberyx gerrardi
CACACAGCCATTCCCTTTGGCTCCTGATGCCTGTAGGATTAGGGAGCAGTCGGCCTGTCAGCACCTCTCCCACCAGGCGTTAAACAGACTGTGTAGAGGTGCCAACAGCTCTCTGCTACACCACACTGGACCGACTATACTGTTACTATACTGTAAAACACTGGACGTGATATAGTGTTACTATACTGTAAAACACTGGACCGACTATAGTGTTACTATACTGTAAAACACTGGACTTGATATAGTGTTACTATATTGTAAAACACTGGACCGACTATACAGTTACTATACTATAAAACACTGGACGTGATATAATGTTACTATATTGTAAAACACTAGACTGACTATACTGTTACTATACTGTAAAACACTGGACTTAGGGTACCATTGATAGTGTAAAATACATGAGTTATTATACAGTTACTATACTGTAAAACACTGGACTTAGTTTAGCATTACTATAGTGTAAAATACATGAGCTTAAAATACTAGACACACTACACTGTTAGTGTACTGTAAAACAACAGACTGACTTTAATGTTACTATACTGTAAAACACTGGCCCTGCAGTTACTATACTGTAAAATATGGGACTTACTATACTGTTACTATACTGTAAAAAAATAGGACGCATATTGTTACTATACTGTAAAATACTGGATTTAGTATACTGTTATTAACATTGGATGAAGTATACTATTACTACATTGAAAAACAGTGGACTCAATGTACCGTTTCTATACTGTTAAACACTGAACTTAATATATGGTTATTATACTGCAAAACACTTGATCTGTTATACTGTTTCTGTATTGTAAAAAATAAACACGATATACTGTTACTATGCTGAAAACACTGGATTCAGTATACTGTTATTATACCACAAACACTAGTTGTAATATACTGTTACTACACTGTAAAACAGTTAAATGTACCATTTCTATACTGTAAAACACTTTCGGACCAAAGACCCATTTATTCAGCAAAGCGCACAATCTGCCCCAACTCCATTTCTGTCTGTTTGTCTACTTCCCTGCAGTCTGTCCTGCACTTACTGCTGCGGACTGTCCTGACACGGCCAAATGCTCTCATATCCACCTACACATATGCACGAGGGCACACACACACACACACACACACACACACACAAACACACACACGCACGTTTGTGATTTTTTTTTTATTATCCTTATTTTGGATAACTATACTTGTCTTGTCTGGGCCAAACATACTGATACTATACTCTAAGGGTGCGATCACACCCACCGTTCATTTTCTTTGCTCTGAATCATAGTGGAAAAGTTTTCTCTGTTGTATTTTTGTATTTGGTTCATTTAGGTTCACGCTGCCAAATTACAAGCAGACCAGAGCTTATAAACAAACGTCACATGACTCAGAAGTAGCATGTATAAACTACATACTAAAATTGTGTAAATTATGGGATTCTTATACCTCGCACACTGTAAAAAACTGACAACAGTATGTGATGGAGTGCGCTGGCCTCATACTGCTCAGTACTGCATATTGTGCTTAGAAGATGACAGAGTTGAGAACAATCTGTATATGCAGAGTCCATCTTCTTTAAAAACACAGTAGACTACAAGTCAGCTAGCATTTGTATGTTGGATTTATGGGCTCGTTGTGGCAGTTATCCATTGTCGTCTTTGATGATTACAATCTGTTGGAAATGCTGTGTTCATATGTAGGTAGGTCTATATTCTGACATTGTGCATGTGGATGCACAAAGTGTACGCATGCCTGTTGTGTGTTAACTATGTATGTCCTTGTGTCCCTGCCATACCTGTATCTATGTATGTGCATGGTGCTGCATGCAAATGTGTTCTGTATATTCCTTTGTATGTGTGTGTGTGTGTGTGTGTGTGTGTGTGTGTGCGTGTGATTGATGTCCCTCCCCTGGTGCGGAGCGGAGTGTGTGTCAGTCCCAGGTGGTGTGTGAGCGCTCGTAAACAGTCTCTTTGATTGAGAGGCCGTGATGCCTGTTTGACAGGCTGGCCTTGTGCTGCCAGCAGAGCCCTGCATCGCCATAGTTACGCAGCATCGTGTGGCCGTGGATACCCAGCACCGAGGAGGAGGAGGAGGAGGAGGAGGAGGAGGAGGAGAGGGGCCACAAAGACTAGGTGGAATTACTGCATTAATCATTTAATAAGGAGCAAAAAGGTTGTTAATTTTCATTACTGATATAGCTAAGGCTGACAAAATTAATATCATGATATATACATATGCAAAATCATTCATCAAAATTGAACTGCATGGTAATAATAAATAATTCTGTCATTTTCAAATAATATTCCCTAATGTGTTTCAGATTTGGTTTCATGGAAAATTAGTATTTGCTTTTTATCATTAATTTAGACAACACACAATTGTGCATCATGATAAGTCAGTATCATTGTTTCATCACATTATGGTTCTATTGAAATTGACAAATGATAATATTGGATTATTGCCTAGCACTAGATGTAATTGATTGTATTTTCGTCACTCAATATTTGTCCCCCACAATGAAATCGGGGGGAGGACTTTAGTCTATTTGTTTGTTGGTCATGCATGATATCTCTGAAACCCTTGATCGGATATGGAAAAAATTTTTTAAAATATAGTGATCGGGCCTAAGAGGGGCGCCACATCATTCGATTGTTTGCCAATGTGTCAGAAGGGATATCTCGGACATCGCTGATCGAATTTTCACAAAATTTGGCAAAAGGATCCATCTTATCACTGGGTTCCAGCACTCTCCACCTGGCGAGCTTATAAATACAACTGATTTTTTTTTTCACCAAAATGTTAGTAATGTAAGCAGGTTTTTAGTGAGCAAACTACCTTAGTAATATTTCATAGGGAGTTGTACTTTTGGTTACGCAATCACTTTGTCGGAGTTGCGGTCACATCTTCTCAAATATAAAAGTTATTGTTCAATGTAACGTTTGAAAAAGTATAATAGAGCACTTGGTTGGGAAATGACAAAATGGATGGATATAAATACTCCCCCTACACTCACACACACACACACATACTAACCAACATATGCACAAGCACATGCACTCGGTATATGGACAAACACACGCACACACACAGATGCAAACACATGCACATTCACACACAGTTTCCCCTCCTTCACTGTGCTGCTGAAGGGGAATACTAAACAGGCTGGCCAGTACGGCAGCATCATGCAGACAGCGCTGTCCTTCCACAGGTCACTGACAGCGTCTTCAGTTAACTTGGGTCAGCAAGACGGTATACAGGCCTTGTTGCATGCATACAGTGTGGGACGCTGCACCTGGTGTGAGTCACTCCAGGAAGGAAGATGTGAGAAACAACATTTCCGTTAGCTAATACTAAAGCATCATGTTTATCAGAAAGAGAAAGAGAGAACCTGTGTTTTTATGTGTGTACGTTCCTGTGTGTGTGTGTGTGTGTGTGTGGGTAAGCGCTCATGCATAGGTGAGGGTGTGTACGTGTGTGTATTACTGTATGTGCATATGTGTGTGTGTGTGTGTGTGTGTGTGTGTGTGTTTGTGTGTATGCGGGTATAGTTTAGCAGTGTCATGATACTGGGTAAAGCCAGCTTAGGCCTGGATCATTAACTTGACTGGCACCACCTTGCACTATAATCCTTATGTGGTCTGTCACATACTAATCCAACTGGCCACATAGACACACAAGCATGCACACACACACACACACACACATATGCACATACAGTAATACACACACATATACACACACACACACACACACAAACAAACATTCTGTAAGTACACAAGCATCCAAGTGAGTGTGTTACAATTTATAAGCTACCGCACACACACTCATGGAAGTTGTCACAAGGATGGAGAGTAGTAGGATCCACACATGTACACACACACACACACACACACACACACACACACACACACACACACACTCACACTTACTTGCCTACCACACCATGTAACACCTCATAATACATCCAAAAAGGTGTATAATGCCCATTTTCTGCCACCATCCATTATGGCAGCAACAGTACCATGTTTCCATTTATTATTTAGATAACCCATCTCTCCCATTCCTGAGCCACTTAGTGTGGAATAACGTTGAATCGCCTTAAACATCACCTTTACACTTCATAGATAATGGATGGTCTCCCTCTCAGGTGGAAACCTCATATCTCCAAATGTCTACTTCTCAGGGCTTAAGAAAAGGAACATTATTTTTAAATTGATGGTTGTGTGTTCTGGAAATTATGCAATGGGTTTTGAAAAGGTTTCATGAGCCAAAGAGTCACAATATTTTTTTCAACCCATAGAGGACGATGTAATTCTTCAATTCAGGCAAACACAAATGAACAAAGTTGGATTTACAGTCAAGGATTTCGGCAACACAATGCTGTTGTGTGCAATGAAAAATAAAACTGCACGCCGGTACAAACACACACTCACACCTCATTCTCAGAAACATATCTCCTGTCACACACACCCCATTCCCTCTCAACCCTGCAGTGATGGAGATTAATAGCAGCGTTTAGAGCCCGCTGAGCTCCACCTGTCCAGGCTGAGGCCCCCAGGGCGGCTCCGGTCTGTGCCCAGGAACGAGAGGCTGTCCTGGGGCAAGATCCATCATGGAGGTCCCTGACAGGCTGGATCTCCGGAGCCAACCTCCACAGCTGGACCACCGACACGGGGCCATCCGTCCAGGACGACAGGCACGCCGAGCGGATCCAACTGGATCAGACTGGATGGCTGTTGGACGGAGGAGTGGAAGGGCTGCAGGGTGTGTGTGTGCGCGTGTGTGTGTGTTTTCACTTGCATACAAGCACACTCATCACCGGTATACGCATGCATATACTTTGATCATGTAGGTGTGCATGATAAAGAGAGAAGGAGAGGAAAAGAGAGACTTAAAATATAATTTAGGCGTCTTCTGCTGTGAATGTGATGTACTGTATATCCTCTGTGGCTGTCACTGCCACTGAATGTATCACTGTTGCACTTTGCACTGTCTATCTGTTGTGTTTATGTTCACGGCTGCATTGAAGTTTCAGAGCAATTTTAATCTGTACTGAAACCAGCAATAAGAGAAACTTTAGAGAGAGAGAGAGTCAGAGAGAGAGAGAGAGAGAGAGAGAGAGAGAGAGAGAGAGAGAGACCAAAGTTACATCTCTGAGGTTAATGGATGAGGTTTCTATAGACCAGGCCTTCCTATCTTTATCTACATCACAACATCCACTCTTTAGATGGACCAATGACACAACCAGACCAAAAGGAGCCCCACTATGTTTCAGGTTTAAGTTACTTGCACATATAAATGATAAAAGACAGAAAAAGACAGACACATTGTGCGGGTGAGGCAAAGAGCCAATCAAGGAACTTATAAAAACATCTCATCCCAAAAGTAAAAAACAAACAAAAGGCAGACGTGAATTGGGCAACTGGAACCAAACAGCATCAGTGTACAAAATACTATTAATGGTACCAAAACAACAAAAGGCTTAAACAGCAAAGTTAGGGAGATAAAAATGAATTACAATAGATGTAGCTGGAATAGTTGTGGCTCCGTTCAGAGGAGTCTCCAAAGTTGCAAGGCGGTTGCAGAACATTGACAGCTGATGTTTGGCAGCTGCTGTGACCTGCCAGTCACTTCTATTACAGTATCAACAACAGAACGCCCACAGAGCGCTGCTGGATGCTGACTGTTTGCCAGCCTCAGTGCAGAGGCAGAACAATGGCAAAAGGCAAGAGAGAGCTCGTATTTTCTTACCTAATCATGCATCATTCTAGGGACACGGGAACATTTTGTTACATCTTTTATTATTTCGATTAGGGAGCTACGGCTCGGACACTTGCAGTCCTGACAATTGTGATGTTGGCAGTGTATGAGAGATTTTATTTTCTACTGTTGTATTCATTACGTCGCTCTGGATAAGAGTGTCAGCAAATGTTTAAAATCTAAAATCTGAATGTAATGGGCTTGATGGGGTTCATTCCAAGCTGCCATATATATTTTCTGGGGGAAAAAAAGTGTTGTTTGATGCTCTGTACTCTGATGTTCAACAATCTGTGTTTCCACCATCTGGAAAAACAGATCATTGGGTAAATGGGTAAGGCAAGGTCTTCCAATAGCTTCCAATAATATTAAAAACTGAGTTGCAACTCATGCCAGAAGTCATTTTATCAGTGTAGGTGTCACATTTTTCAAATGGTGGATGTTTCATTTGGAAAGGAAAGCATTCACATGTTCTCTGTGACAGTATTCTTCTGCCCTCTACCACTATATACTCAATACAACCCGAACATTTTGCTTTTTACTTTCATTGACATTCATTTAATTGATATTAGTCAGATCAGTCAGATCAAATCCTAACTGGCTTCACATTGCTCCAGCACAGTAACAAATGCTTGGCTCCAGGCTGTGAAATGGTCAACAGCATGATGAGCCCTGACAGCCATTCAGAGAAAAAGACACAAATCCACTGGAAGTGATAAATGATGTGCGTCATCTGACACTCCTAATGTGTACGGCAACACTGCAGGATGCAGATCTGAAGCATCACCAGAAGTGGCACCTGCATTTCACCACCGCCATAGGTAACATTAGCATCATATCTAAAGATCCATGGCTTGTTTTCTGCTTCTCTTGATGCTCCAAAACTAAAAAAACAAGGTCGTTTGCCTTGCCACTAGATGTTTATTCCCATTGAACATAATTGTTGCATTGGAGAACACATTTTTCTGCCTTTAGGGTCACGCTCATGAGCAATTCATTTTTGTTAATATAGTCCAATGATCATTATCCAACCAAGAGACCAAGAAACATCACCAGGGCATGAAGACTAGAAGGAAAGTTAACAAGCTTGTTGTCTCCAAAATCCGCAGGATATACAGTTCCACAATTGATTTTCCCAACTTAAAAGTACAGACTGTAATTGGAGCAGTATTGGCATAACCATCTACAGCATTGTTAACCATTATTTCAAGTTGTAGCATCTTTACTATCTTTGTTTTCACAATCAAAATGTCTTTTCCCCCTTTTCCCCTGTCTTTCTGTCAGTAACTGCGGCCGCTTACAGATCCCACTTTGTAATCAGATGACTTTTGAATCACTGAATCTGATTGCTTGTAATCCATCACTTCCCATCCCACCATATCACTCAATGAAGCTTCAGATAAAGAGGCAGTGTGCATTTTTTGTAATCAGATTACATGTAATTTGCTAGTCCCCATCCTCACATATCTCTGACTGGCACTTTATATAAGAATTTTTTCTAAACATTTTACGTTTGTAATCAGATTACATGTAATTTGTGCGCCCCATCCCCTGAATCACTTACTGGAGCTTTAGATAAGGAGGAGGTGTGTATTTTGTTTTGTGAGCAGATTATTTTTGTAATCTGATTCCACGTAATTTGTTACTCCCCATCCTGGCATATCACTGACTGGGGCTTTAGATAAAGAGGCAGTGTGTCGCTGTAGCGGCAGTGTGGAGAGGTTCTGTTGACGATCAGCACAGCACAGCTAACGAAGCTGATGGCTATTAGCATAATTAATGTCATCGCCGTAATGCACTCCAATCCTGAGACAGCACCGAGACTGCCTCGTGCATTGGCATGCATACCCAGGCGCACGCACACCCTCACACACACACACACACACACACACATATATATATATACATAAGCCTACATGCATGCACACACACGCACAGATACACATACATTGGCATGCATACTCAGGAACACACATACACATACACACGCAAGCATGAAAGCACACACACACACATAATCAAATCTGCATTAGAACTCAAGGCTGAATGTAAATGTCGTGTGTGTGTTTTCTTCTGGTCTAATTCTAAAGCCAACATGTCACTGTGATGACAACACTGAAACAGTAACTCACCGCTGGTATCTGGAAATCACATACATCTTGTCCTGAGCATTAAAATAAAAGCATGCACTATGACGTATTATGTTAAAAGCCGGGGCAAGATAGGTTAGATAGAACGTAGGCCTGTGTGTTAAAGATAGCACAGGGAGCCTGAGGGGGTGTGACAGCAAACCAAGGCTGCCTGCTCTCTCTCTCTCTCTCTCTCTCTCTCTCTCTCTCTCTCTCTCTTCTTTCCTTCTTTTCTCCCTCTTTTTCTCCCTCCGCAACACCTCTGTCTCTCCTTTCTCCCTGGCCGTGTTCGGAACCGCATACTAACGGCATACTAACGTACTATTCATACTAAATATGACGTGAAATTGAGTATGTAGTGCGTTCCAACTGCATAGTATGTGAATTTTGTGTACGTGAGAAATGCCCGGATGTATACTAGATTAGCAAGAATTCCTGAGTATGCGGCGTGAGCTTACTGGACATACTCAACCGCCCCAAAATGCATTGCGTCTCTTCAGACTGCGGAATGGCGGACTGCGAGGCAGATGGTCCTGGCACCAGCCAGCGACAGAGCGCGTACAAATGTGAGTAACCAAACTGTAATACGGCTTGTATGTGGTCAAATAATATTCGAATGACGGGGTTTATATTCACAATAATAATATTTAATAATATAGCATAACGTTAGAGGTTAGCGAGTTGGCTAATAACACCATAGTTAACTACAACTGAGCTGTAAATGTGGACGTGTGTTTAGTTAGATCTAGCTAGACACATTCTCTGTAAAGTCCTCTGAGACATGCTTGTGATAAAGGGCTATATAAATAAACTTGACTTGACGTGTGATGGGTAACGTTAACCGTGATTAATAACGCCGTATCGTTGTTCCTTTCTTCAAGGGACTGATGAAGACATCGAGCGCCTTATAAAATGGAGAGCTAAAAATGAGGACCAGTTCACCGGCAGGCGCAATGCTGCCATGAAAGGCTTTGAGTAAGAAAATTAAGTGTTGTAATTTTCATGTCATGGCTCATTATAAGTTACTGTTCTGCTCTCCTGAGATGTATAATTGTACATATTGCTGGTGACCAGTTAGTTTTGTCGTTAAGGGATCATTGCAATGAGCATAAGGGTGGGAAATTAGCACCAGCCACCAGCCAAATGCTGGTAAAATATGAAAGTGGCTGGTAGATTTGAGACACAATATAATGATTTACTATTTAGTGGCTGGTGAATTTGAATATTTATCTGTCAAAAAGATGGAGCGCCACCTGGTCTTCTGCACCCCAAATGCCCTCTCCACCACACACCTTGCCCTGGACAGCCTTGTGTTGTACCTGCCCTCAACAGCATTCCGGACAGGCTCACGGAATGGGGTCATCAGGCAAATGGGTTGAGCCAAGCAGGGATCCGTCACCTATGAGGCACCATCCTGGAGGTGGGTACAGCTGGTGCACATACAAGGGGCTGCACCTGAGGACCCTGGCATCGTGCACACCGCCAGGGAAGCCCACGTGGACATCCAGAAAGCGACCCTTGTGGTCACAGACGGTTTGAAACTGGATGGAGTGGAACACCCATCTATGCTCCCTGCCACATTGCTGAAAGCTGGGGAACCAGACAGCTGCTGGAACCCAGCCCCGATTTCCTCCAGCTCATCCCTGTTGGGGAAGCGGATCAGCCTCCTAAACCTGCCTTGGATGCCCTTGCTGACCCGGTGCACCATGTCGTGACACGTGGTGCGGGGAATGTCAAAGGCCTCTGACACAACCCTGTAGGATGTGGCACTAGCCAACCAGTACACAAATACAAGAACCTCAAATGCCTTCCCCCATCCATGGTCGGTGATATTTATGAAATTATTTAGATTGACTATTTATTCTTATAATTTATTTGTCTATTAAATGATTTATGATTACTATTTATTTTGCTTATTAGTTACTTATTTGTTTATATATCTATTGATGATCAAACATACTGTATGTATCAATTTCTATGATCATGTAATGAGGCCTTTTTCACTTTTAGAAATGTTTGATGCATGAAGATTAAATGATCACTTTAAAGATTAATTTATTCATGAGTCTGTCAGTGTTCTGATGCTATAAGAGATTGTAATTTAAGAAGATTCTCACTTTTTCTCTCATCTCAACTGTTCACATCACATTAATATACTGGGAGCTAGTGAGCTGACTGAAACTATCACTATCAACTATTATCAGCTCACTAGTTGACTGATAGTTTAACTAACAATCAGTTTTTAATTCGGCTGATCATCTTTCTCAGGAGGTTCTTGTTTCTCAATCAATGTTTAGATCCGAAGCTTTCAGAGGTAAGTTGCCATGAGCAAAAGAATAGAAAAGTTTTGTAACATGTTCACATCAATATTAACATTAACGAATAATATAGATACTAACCAGAGAACATTTCTCTGAAAAGTGATAAATAAATATGATCATTATATAAATTGATGCAAGTCAATTCACCAGTTACCAGGCCATTTTAATACATTTATATTTATTGAAATGTGGTGATATCTGTACATATAGAGCCCCAGAGGCAGCGCTGTTGTTCTGTCCAGTAAAAACATGAAGCTTCACTTTACATTCAAACTAATGTGGCAGCTACAATTGTTAGATTTCTTCTGTGAGACCAACATTTATCTTCCAAAAGGAATTATATCATATATCAAAATGCTACGGAAACATTAGAGCCAGAGGTCTAATCACCAAAGAGCCGCACAGACCAGTTCATCGGATCGTGTTCTCCCCGGTATGACGACGGACGTTGACCGGCCGATCAGCTCAGGAGTCGGGCTGCTAGCAGCTGAGATGACCGGCTGGTCCCGGCCAGCGGCTCCCATAGGCGGCTCCTCAGATCTCCGAAAACGTCGGTGCAGATTTCCAAACAGGCGTTATTTGGATAAACTGACCACATATTGGGAATCTACATGGTTACTTTCTCGCCTGAAAAAATATTAAAACTTAATAAAGTGACATATTAACAGTCGTAGAGCCAAAATTACAACAGCTTTTAGCCTGCTTTAAAATCCCCGCTATCGCTGCCGGCTGGTGCGAAATGCATTCTGGGATACTTGGCTGTATACTTCAATGTGAACAGTCTGCTGATAATGGCATACTTAATTTCATATTTAGTAGGCAGTATGCAGTACATACTCATTGAGTATTTAGTAGGCAGCACGTTAGTATGCGGTTCCGAACAGGCCCCCTGTCTTTTCTTTCCCTCTCTTTTTCCTCATTCTCTCTCCCCCCACACCTCTCTCTCCCCCACACCTCTCTCCCTCCCTCTCCCTCTCTCCCTCCCTCTCGCTCTCTCTCTCTCTCTCTGCACCACTGCTATAAAGCCACAGTAGCTAGGAAGACGAAGCACATGGAGTAAGCTGCAATGTGGATCTCTCTCTGATTCCTCTCTGCTCTCATCTGTTTCAAGTCTTTGGTGCTATAAGGACATGGAGCTAGCTTAGAGTGCTAGCTCACTACAACACAAACCGACAATTTTTTTTAGCTATAGCAAAAGAAGCTCATATCACATGGGGTGAGCTGGGGAGGCTAAATTCACATCCATGATCTGACACCATTTTTCTACCTGTGGCAATATTTCATCCTTTCCATCGACTTTCCAACAAACCCGTCAATTTTGTCAGTAAAACCACAAACAAGCTACCGGTTAACAATGTCAAAGTACCGCCAACAGGGAATAAATGTTTTCCGCACACTATGACCGATTTATTCAGATGACTGACATGTTTTTATTCATAATTATGCGAGTAAAAAAACAAAAAGAACAACACATTTTGCATCACTGCTTCTTTAGGCTCGCTCATATTCACTAATTGAGTGCAGGTGTGATCAACCATGTGACCATATCATGTGATAAGGTCAAAGATAGATAGGCCTTTAAATACTAAATATAAAATACTTTCAGCCAAAAGTTCAAACATTATAATTTTGTTCTCATCTAAACATTTTGCCATTTTAGTTTTTACAAAGACTCACAAAGCCTAATAGCAGTGGACACATCAATTCTAGATGGAATAATTTCATAAAAACACGAGTCCTAAGTTGGTGAGCAACTACAACATTTATACTAGGCTCTAATTTGGACACAAAGCACAATATCTACAATCATCCAGGCTAGACATATGTATTGCAATTAATAGAATATAGTACACGTACAGTATTTCCTCTTGCAAATATAACATAAAATACAGAAACATGAGCCTATAATATGAGCAGCAAAATGGCCTTTGTATACAAGACTGTACACAGAAAACTCTCCATTTAGATTGTTCTAACCAAGGACTGTGGATAGTGGGGGGGCTCTATTATAGACTCAACTGTCCCTATGGCAGGATTACCTCTAGAAACAAACAGGTAAATACCTATAATAAAGAAGCACTCAGGTCAAGGGTTTCATTAAGATCATGAGGTTCCACAGCGTTCAA
The DNA here is from genome assembly GCF_048128805.1 of Centroberyx gerrardi. NCBI lineage: Eukaryota > Metazoa > Chordata > Actinopteri > Beryciformes > Berycidae > Centroberyx > Centroberyx gerrardi. The sequence goes on from NC_135999.1 coordinate 26,843,513, forward strand.
TACAAAGATCCAATCAGCTTCTCTTCTCATCAACTTTTTGATGATATTACCTCCTCTGGGACTGGGAGAAAATCTTTCTAGTGAGGCTGCAGATCCATGATTCCTCTATTTGTAATGTCTGGCAATTGCATAATCCATATTTCCATTATGAATAGCTGTGTTTTAAGGGTTTTAAATTACGTTTAGTTTGACCAGTAGGCTGTAGATAAGCTCACATGGGCATATCAGCATATAAATAACATGGGTGGACATGCAATTGATGAATTCTTACATTTTGCACCTGTATGGAGCTGGTCTAGTCTTAGTATTGTGGATGTTAGAACAGTGTGGGCATCTCCCACATTTATAATTACCAAAAACTTCTGAGAGCCAATTGGTGTCACTAATGGTGTCTCTGCACATAGAAGAGAAAACATAGTGCAGGTTTTCCCTCTCTTGTAGCAAAACCTGGGTTCAGATAAAGCTAAGCTGTGTGCTGTGGGCTTGTATCACATTTGAGGATCTTCCAGTGTTTCTTGATACCTCCTTGGGCACATTACTTTGCCCAAGGAGCTTTACCTCCTTGGACACATTACTGTATTCAGACACAAATGCAACCTAGTAGTTCTCCATTATCAAAGGGATTCAGTAGCAGCTGTCTGTCAATAAGGCTCACTCCATTAATGGCTCTACTAATAACATCCATCTCATATCCCCTTACAATGGGAAAGTGTGGCCATCTCTTCTCTCTTCACCTTAAAATTATCATTGCTGCAAATGCATTTCGGGATGTTTTTAATCATTTGTGTAGGATGGCAAGTGAGCATGCAAAATAGTGTCTCTATCTGTCTCTTTTTGAAATATTGAATTGTCTTTTTTCATGAATCTAAATCAACAGGTCCAGGAAGTTTACTGTCATCGTGTCATATCATCATGGTAAATTGCAATGTCGGCTATGTCTGTATGGCTGATATAGTCTTTGTATTGAAACAGTTCATCGTTAGAGCCCATCCAAATCCCATCCAAATGTCATCAATGAATCTGGAATTTTGAAAAATAAAATATTACTATTTACAATTTCTGCTGGAGAAAATGAAGTTCTCCCGATAGACCCATAAATAATTTAGCGTAGTTAGGGGCAAGTGGGGAGCCCATACTTTCTGAGATATTTCCAGCGCAGCTACAGTGGAGTTTGATAGTAGAACATTTTTCAGCGATTTAAAACCTCAACTGTAAACGTCAGGTTTTGGTGTCAGTCCCTCAGAATCAAAGAGAAAGAGCTACTTTCTACAGCCGCCATTTTGCACCGACGTTCAACAATCATACAGGGAGAAATCCATCGTAGAAGAGGAGAGAGACCTATTTCTCCCCAGACAGCAGCCTCAATAGACCAGAACGCAATGCAGCCACAAGACATGATGCATTTTGCATAAAGGGCGAGACTCTCACTCTCACTTCCTGGCATGTTCTCTGGGGGTTTTCGAAAGGCATTCTGGGAAATGTAGGAAATCACTAACTGAAGTAGAAGTAGACCAGGGAGGTTGAGGGAAAGTGGGTACACCAAAACATAAAATTACAACACATCACAAAATAATGATATATAACCGTGTAAGAGTATCAGTGGGTGCATTTTTCCTACTCCTTTCATACTCAGTATATAGTATAATAATGAATAATTTTTGTATATAATAATTAATGTATAATTATACAGTTGATGCAGCACTTCTGAAAACAGAAGTTACAAATAAGTTACATTATTTATGTAACACAAAACAGAAGTTACAAAGGTATTAACATTTGGACAATAAAAAATAAACATAATAGAAAAATAAGTGAGAAAAAAGACAACAAAATGCAAGATAAAACATGCAAGTCAAATTATGAAAAGGCCTTTTTGTACAATGGGTTTTAAGGGGTGATTTAAAAGATAACAGTGAATTAGCCAGTCTGCAGGTCGTTCCACAGCCTAGGGGACCTGATGGCAAAAGCCTGGACGCCTATATCTTTTTCCTTTAGCCTAGACCTGGCCCTGCCTGAGGATGTAAGGCTGCACTCCGGCTCATAAGAGGTTAAAAGGTCAGAGATGTAACTAGGGGTAAGGCCTTGACAAGCCTTGAAAGTTATCAATAAAATGGTGGAATTAAATCTAAAACTGAAAGGGAACCAATGTAACTGGGTTCCCGTCTTCTAGTCCTGGTCAAAAGCCTTGCTGCAGCAATTTGAACAGTTTGGAGCTGAGCCATGGCTTGTTGTTTAAGGCAGGTAAATAAGATGTCACAGTAGTCAAGAGAAGAAGACATAAAAGCCTGTATGCCTATCTCTATGTGACTGAGACACAGGACAGATCAAATTTGGCAATATTCTTTAGTTTGAGAAAGTGTATTATTGCAAAAATCACAGTTTTTATCAGTAAATTATATACCTGAACTTTGTTGGTCTCTCTTTACACGCGCATGAAAAAACTCATGAAGACCCAGAAATGATTGAATCTGCTACATTAGCTAATAACGTTAAGAAGATAAAGTTAGCTGAGCTCAGGATGTTCTCATTGCAAAGTAGCGGCACAGTGAAGCTGGACAGTTTAACATTATGAAGTCAATTAGTAAAAACATGAGGAAGGACGCCCGCAAGAAGAGAGCATGGCGTGATGTACTAGTTTTATAAGGATCTGAAGTGATGAATTATCCAACATGGATGCTAAATTAAGACATGATATCAGTGATGGAACAACACCAGGAACTGAGCAGGCTTCATGACTAAGCAGGTTAGAGTGGGCATAAAATTACATAAATAAATAAAGAAATAAACTAGAGAATCTGACAATGTTGTGTGAATTGTGGGTTTAATTTCCATTTCAAGATGAGCCGACAGTGAATTGGCACAAACCCCTACTGATAGAGATACAGAGTTAATGACAAATCCATCTGTAAGAAGAATTGTTTGTAAAAAGCCAAGTTTTGTTCTTTTCACCTGTTGGAAATTATAATGACTGGTCTAGGAGCTACGGGTTGAAAAAGCTTTATGTTGCATTACACACTTTGGTTCTTCTGTATAATGTTCAGCAAAGAATTGTCTGCAGTACTAATGCAGGTTAGATGCAGGATAAACGCTTGAATAGAGACTTCTGCAATGGCTGCCACTGTAATCAGTACTAATGTAGAATAGATAAAAAGATAAACGCATGAGGTGGGACTTCTGCAATGGCTGCCACTGTAGCTAAATGATCACCCGCAAAGTAAGGTTCAGTTTCTCCTAGAATGGACAGTCATGTGCTGTCGAGGCTCTGCGATGTTGTGGCAGTGGAAAGAGAGAAAGAAAGAGAGGAAGAAAGAGAGGAAGAGAGAGAGGAAGCAGGGTCTCTGAGGTCACGACAAGCGAGCGTCGCGTCACAGCGTCCCCGCTCTGTCACCGAGCCGCGACAGAGCGATGTCAGACATCAGCACACGCATGAGCGCACTCACAAACACACACACACACACACACACACACACACACACACACATACACACATACAAGCACACATTACATAAATAAGAGGTAGGTACACATTATCGTGAGCAAACCTGGCCAAACAAATGCATCAAACCACCAAGATGGACTGATAGAGCAACATGTGTCGTTACACTATCTACTCCTTTTATGCTTAACTGAGATATAGGAGGCTTTTGCACACACACACACACACATATACACACACATTACATAAATGTGTGGTAGGTGCACTTTATTTTAGGCAAACCTGGCTAAAAACGCATCAAACCACAGACACACAACACAAATCCACACACAATGTCTCATGACCACAACAGAAACATATCACCACACTAACACCGACCATTTCTTTTCTCTCTGAGTCTGAAACGGGGTTTTCGGGGGTGAACACCCAAAAACGCTCCTTGAAAGTTGTGATGTTGCAGGTTTTATATGATGGGAGGAACGAAGAGGGGTATTATTGGTTGGAATTTTTATCTACAGCTACTGGTGTGGCAACAGTTTTCTGAAGGAAGATTTTTTATTTTTTTTGTTAATTAGTGTTAAATATGTGTGAGTTATGATGTGGACAATTAGCTAACAAGGTGAAAAAAGTAATTTTTAATTTCATTGTGACTTGAAATATGTCGTCTAGGCAACTGGGTCAAAGTTAGATTCTCTTTCTGTGTCTTTCTCTCTCTCTCTCCCTTCCTCCCTCCCTCTCTCTCCCTTCCTCCCTCTCCCTCTCTCTCTCTCTCTCTCTCTCTCTCAGACATCCACATACATAACGACAGACAGACAGCAGCTATTCCTGAGGCAATTGCTGAAGGAAGATCAATAAAGTCAATGGGAGAAATCATACAAGTGTACTGAATCTGTGTCATCATCACATGGCTTCGTCCTGTGAATCAGGTGAATCTGGGACAAAGTGTTGTGAGATTCAGGATGAGGACGGCTCACACAGGTGTGTTACATGTATGTATCTGTGTCTTATGCCTATGCAGGGTGTAGGTGTACTCTATGTGTGTGTATGTGTGTGTGTGTGCACTTGTTTTGCTATCCTAACTAGCTGGAGTTTTAGGGTTAGGGTTAGTTACTTTTGGAGTGAGGATATTTTTGCAAAGTGAGGATATTTTGGCCGGTCCTCTCTTATTCAATTAATAGGGTTAGGACTTGGTTTTAGGGTTAAGGTTAGAATTAGGATTAGGTTTAGTTTAGGGTAAAGGTTAAGGTTAGTCAGGTAGTGGTGAGGGTTAAAGTTAGGATTAGGGTTCGAATTTAGTCAGTGGAAGGTCCGCAACGTATAGTAACACGAACGTGTGTGTGTTTGTGTGTTGGAGAACCAAATCTTAACATCTAGTTTGTATTTTCATCAGTCAGTCTTGGCAATAGCGATGTCATGTCTTTTACAAATGTGTTTGTCTTTTAGTCTCTCTGTCTCTGTCTCTGTACAATGGTAAGAATAACATTTAGGCTTATAGCTTATAGACTAGTGGCCATATGAGTCACCTACTGTCCAATACTGGGACGGTGTGTATCTCGTGGGTCTGGTGTGTTACTTTGCTGGGCGAGCCAAGCCGCTCTCTGCTGGGACAATTAAATGGCCAATCTGCACACCAGCCATGACCGGCCAAATGACCCCCCCCACCCCCCCCCCCCACCCCGCTCCCAAACAGGAAAGCAACCAAAAACACCATTTGGTTGATGCTTTATCCAAATCACCTCATAGGACTGCAAAGAGCTTCATTAGAAAAAGCTATGAAAAAAAATATCTCATTCATCGGTCAACATTTCAAAAATATGAGCTATAAAATCATGTTAAACACTTTGTAAACAAAGGTATTTATTTAGCTACCACTTTTAGTTTCTTGCTCGCGATCGGTTTGTAAGCGAAGGCTGCCGCAATTTTAAGATGGAAGATGAACCATTTTGGAATTAAACTCTTTGGATATTTTCTCTGCAGAGGAGCAAAGGACCAGTAATACTTGAAAAATCAGGATGTGATGTCACAGGATGCTGACAAGGACCAGGAAGTGTGTGTACGCATTCAGTAGGGAAGGGTGGAAAAGATAGATAGATAGATAGATAGATAGATAGACAGCAAAGGAGAGAAGAGAGAGGTGTGTGTGTGTAGGTGAGAGAGTGAATGTACGCATGTGTGCATATGGATGTACAAGTGTGGGCGTGTGTGTGTTTGTGTAGGCATGTGTGTGCAAAGGTATGTGTGTTTGTGTGTGTGTGTGTGTGTGTGTGTGTGTATGAATCGATCTGTGAGTGCATGTGTGTGTGTGTGTGTGTGTATATATGGTTCCTCCAGTTCCTCGCCGGCTTACCTTCCAGGCAGCAGGTCCTCCAGAGGCCCGAGTGCGTCATCACCTCCTCGTTCTTCTTGCTGGTCTCGTTCTCGTTGGTGCTCTTGATCTTGCAGACGCCGCGCGAGTACAGCCAGTAGTCTGTCCCCACGGCGATGGTCATGAGGCTGAAGGCGGCGAAGGCCCCCACCGTGGTCAGCAGCATCTGAACTCCGCGGTCAAACACGCCCATGTTGCCGCATTCCACGAAAGGGGGGCCCCCTTTCCTCTTGACGTACAGGAAGTAAATATTTGTGAGTTTGCGTCGCCACGCCAGCTCGGAAAACGGGGGGTGGACGGCGTCGGGCGGACGACGGTAGCGGGGGACCGCTGGGGGGGTGGGGGAGGCAGGGGAGCTCGGGGGAAATCGTATGGTTGGTTTTGGGGCGGGGCGGCGGAGCAGGTGAGAAATGAGATGAGGGTGGAGGCTCTGCGGGGCGTCGAGGAGCGGAGGGGCGGCTGTTCGGCCCGGCGGAGGGCTCGAACGGCGGGCTTGGGCGAGGATGACAGAACCCGCAACCACAAGGGCTTTGAGTTTCTAGTCCTCAAGCGGCAATAAGTTGCCCTGCTCTGGAAAAAAAAATGTTGACCTAAAAACACAGGCTTCTAGCAGATCCCACCAGAGACTTGGTCTGGGATCGAGGCCTACTTTGTTCAGTTGGAGCACTGAAGGCCTCTGAACGTCAAACTCTGAAAAAGACGGAGGTAATGAGAAGATGGCGGGTTTTGATTGGTTGCTCTAAAGTTGTCTTAGGCCTGAATTTGCCTTTCTGAGCTAACTAAAGCAATTCTGTGTATTACAATCCTCACAGCTTCGATGGAGATGGGTGTAGTGATCTGCATGTAGCGGCTGCTTTTCCCTCTATAGGCCTTCATGTACAGCCAACTCTGTCATTCTTATGCTCACACACTCAAACACACACACACACACACACACTCGCATGCAGGCTCGCTCACTCACAGACCCAAACTTTCGCTCACACACACACACCTGTACATGGACGAGCACACGCATGCATGCAGTGTGAATCCAGATTGAATGGGGATGGAGAAGCAGGGGATGTGGTGGTGGTGGGAGGAGGAGGAGGAGGAGGAGGAGAGGAGGGGGGGGGGGTTAAGACTAACACAGCTGGCGGCCTGATTTCTTTAAAATGGCCCAAAAAAAGGCAAAGCCAGAGACCTCCAAACGACGATGACACTCAAATCAGGTCGAGATCTGACTCCCTTGTTGAAACCCTATGGATCAGTTTCAATGAATTATGGAGTCTTATCTTATGCATTTCTGAATAATCAGGCTATCAAATATATTCTGTGGGAAGAGGGTGACGGGAGACAGACAAGACAGACAGACAGACAGGCAGGCAGGGCCCAGGATATGTCAAAAAATAAAGGGATTGGATATGCTGAAAGAAATGAAAGAACAGATTCAAATGAGCAGAATCAAACGCTCCCCCCAAATCAACGACGGACTGATAAATAAAGCCAAATAATCAGCCGGTACCATGACTGCCATGAAAACCAGCCATTCCTTTGGAGGAGAAGAGAAAAGAAACCAACCAGGGACGATCAACCCCCGTCTCCAAATAAAAGAATCAAGCCAAGGGGGGGGAGAAAAATATATATATGAAGTGGTGAAAATCAAACGACAGCCCGCTTAGTTTTCCTTTTTCCTAAAATTCTGATCCCCAGTTTCCATATGTGGTCCCTAGACCTTTTTCCGGCGACAGTGGAAATCTGCTATAGGGAGATACAGGCAGAGGTACCGACGGCACACCGCGGAGAGAGGGGCGCATCCAGGCGGAGAGGCCGAGCATCACCGGTCATGGAGCCGGCCGGAGGGATGAGGAGGATGCGGAGGGATGGATGGAGCTTCCCGGAGCGTCGGAGCCTGTTCCTCCCGTATCCAAGCGATCCTAGACGGTTATATCACGGCCACAGACCCGGAGCCAACGCGCGCGCACACACACACACAGCCTTTCTGTCATCAAATATATATATATATATATAAAAACATCCAAAATCATCAAAACCAATGATTTGTGTTTTTTGCAAGGCTGCCAGGCGGGGAAATGATGTGCGCAAAAAAAATATAAAATGATCAAGTCGGGTAACACATCAATCCTATTGGTTTCCTCGTTTTTCTTCGCAGAGCTGAGATAGAAGTGGAGAGAGGAGAGGAGAGGAGAGGAGGAGGGGGTGGATGATGGTTAGAAGCAGAGGATGAAAAAAATCGACACAACCACAGAGAGAGAGAGAGAGAGAAAGAGAGAGAGAGAGAGATGCTCCGTGCGCAGCAGCACTTTACGCAAAAACAAGCGCGCTGCAAAAAATGTCCATCTTAACAAGTCATTTAATCTAGTACTGCATCTCAAAATCGTAGTTTCCTTAAAACGGGTGGGGGGAAATGGGGTGAAATAATTCCACTTGTTTCGAATAAAAATCACGTTGTTTCCAGACTTTTCTTGTATCAAGAGTCATTTTCTTGACCTGCTCTATTCTGCTTCTGTTTCAACAAATGAAGCTATACTGCAAACAGGTGTAATTACCTGACACCTATTGACAGAATAGAATATGTCACTTGTTTTAAGGAAATAAATGACTAAATGACTTGTTAAGAGGGATATTTTTTGCAGCGCGGTTGCTTTAAATTGCTTTGCGGGGGCCAAGAAGGCTGAGGACGGAGCGCTGAATCTGGGGTTAGAGGAGCACATTGTGTGTCTTCTATTTTTTGCCTGGTCCGTCTCTGGCGGGCGGGTGATGATGCGTGATTGCACCCCTCCTCCCCCCCGCTCCCTAAAAGAAGAAAGCACATTTTCCCCACGTTTTGTTTTGGTCTACTGGTTGAAGAGGTCGTCTTTCAAGCCCCCTTGTCAGCGAGCGTCCGCCCTGCTGAAGTGTCCTTGAGCAACACGCTGAATAGCAACCCACCAGCTGCAGGGTGCTGCTGTGTCGCTCAGCCTGACCTCTGACCTTCCTGAGGGGGCAAGAGAAAAGACAATTTCCTGACCGGGATCAATAAAGTGTCACGTTATTATCACCATCTGATGGTGTATTTTAATTTCCTGGTCAGAGGAAGAAATGAGAGGGTTTGGATGGGTCCAACAGAAATAGACGGGTTAGGTTGTAAAGCCCAGCGATCCATGTTTGATTCTGTCTGTTTCCTGTCCCCATGTCTCACACACAAATAGGCAATATTTCCAATAATGAAAGAAAAAAAATTGGTTTCACTTATACTTCAGATTAGTTTTAGAGACAAGTTCCAAACAGTACAAAAATATACAAATAAAGTCATTTGGAAAAATACAGTATATTTTAAGTGGCCAAAATATAATTGCTTGCAGATACATATACAGTATAGGCTATATGTCATCAACAGTACATAGAAAGAAAATGTATTTTCATTGTCCAGAATCTACCAGAAATTAATGTCATCTATATGTGCAAATGCATTTTATGTATTTTGAAATATACAGTATCTCTAAACATATTCTGTTTTTGTTTTTTTTTCCAATATAGGTTCATAAACCTCAGTCAAAAAATGCACAAGCAGCATATCACACGAAGCTACTGACTAAAGCATGTAACTGGGAGGGTTTTGTGTTGCTGCTGTCACACACTTCTCACTTCTCTCCCTCTCGCTCCTTCATGCTGCTGAAATGGACGGATCCCTCACTGTGGCCTACTGGATCCTGATGCACGGCAAGTGTCTCCCTCTTGTGATAGGCTGCTTTGTGGGCATATTGACATTTTCATGGGGATTGCCAGGGACACACACACACACACACACACACACACACACACACACTTGGTGCAGCAGGGTGGCCTAGTGGTTACAGAAACCGTCTTTCACCTGGACATGTCAGCAAACATCCACCCTGCTGAAATGTCTTTGACCAAGACACTGAATCCCCTTCAGCTCTGCACTCTGATCTCCACTAAGGTATGACTTTAACACACACACATAGCCCTCCTGCTGTGATAATGGCCAGGAACAAACCTTTGACTGTGGGGCTTGCTGCCTGTTAAGATTTTGATGTAAATGTAAATCTACCCATCTTATCAGCCTAAATCGCAAAGTGTGGCTGCAGCAGAGAAGAGCGTCCCATCTCCACTAATTGAGACGCCATAGATTTGCACTTTTTGACCAAATGAAATTCTGATGTCAGGTATATGGACACTTCTCCACCCACCGGAAGTGACACATCAAAGCTCAAGAGCAAAATCCAATATGTCTCCTAAACAGCAGTGAGCAGCGCTCCATCCAGAGAAAGCTGGACTTTTCCTCTCTCATCTCTTTGGTTTCCTTTGGTATAAAGCATCACAGACCGGCCGCTTGGTCAACATGAGCGTGCCGTGTGCAGTTTACTGACATCACATTACATGATTTCTGGATTTAAACTTCAAATCTTTCCAACAGTTACCTCTCACTGCCATTTGGAGCCGCTGACGTGCAAAGTTGCCCAGTGTAGCTTTAATGGCACAAGCTGTTGCTGCCGCTGGAATGTCGGCCTAAAACTGCAGTTCAGGAAACTGTTTGAGTAGGAGTGAATGTGCAGACTGAGAAGCGCAGTGGAAGCCATTTTGTTATAAGACCGCTTCCATGCATCTATCCTGCAGACAATGTTTTCTTGAATGTTGCACAGTATTAATAGTATAAATTATGTTATTAAAGTTTACTGATATATATATGGCTTACATCTGATAGATCTAATAGATATCAGATGTCAGCCAGTCATATCCATATCATCTCTGATATGATGGATGTTTCTCCCTGACTACAGCTACATAAAGGCAGCCTGTAAAACCTGAAATTTTGTTTTAATGTTTTATTTAGTTTTTCAATGATGTTTTCTGTGAATTTATTGTTGTTTTACAGTTTAACAGTAAAGGTGGTAATCTATCCCAGAGTTTCTCTACCATCAAATAGGAGCGGTCAGAGAAGAGAGAAGCGCTTCTAACCCTAAAGAGGTAAGTTCATGTGTGTGGTTTCTTGTTAGAGATAGGTGATGTGGCAACTATAGCCTAACAATCCTACTGAACTAACCGTGAATTAGTTCAGCTGCAACTTTATAGTTCATGTGTGAACGAAGAGTTCCTTTCCAAAATACTAAATATCCATTTTGGGGGAAAAGTCATCATCTTAAGGTTATTATTCAATATCTCTAAAATAGTGTTATAATTTTGTCAACTAAGGACTTAAGTTTCTTAAGTAATTGCAGGTTGTTATAATTTTGAACTATCAATCATTTTGAAAGAGCAGATTTGACCTCATTTTGGAATAAAAGTCTTCAGGCGACAGACAGCCATAGTGTTTTACTTGTGTCTTTGCCTATAAGTCATGAATTGAATCCTTCAGCCGAATGTCATTTCAGAAGTTGAGGGTATTACAGTTACAATGACAATACTGCATCTGAGAAGTCCCAAAAATGGACCGAATGACAAATATGAGCGGTATCAAAATGGCAGATAACGAAAAAGATCTCCAAAGAAGAGATGAAGTAGCGATAGAGAGATAGCGTGGGAGGAAGAGAGAGAGGATGAAAGAGAGGGATAGAGACAGAGCCGTAGAGAGAGGTAGAGCGAGAGAGAGAACAGTCTGCCATGTTCGCCGCCCTCCCTCCTCCTCCTCCTCTGGGGTCTAGAGGACATGTTTAACATTCTACTCTGCTCCTCCTCCTCCTCTCCTCTCATCCAGCCACAGCCTGAAGTCCCTGCTGCACTCTGCTTACTGATGGCCAGAGAGGAGAAGAGAGGCAGAGAAATCCCTTCATCATGACCAGCATGCCGTTGTTGCCGCATCTTATGTATTCGCCCCGGCACGCTCGCAATTTCCTCGCTGTTGTGACATTTTCAGCACTGAAGTATTTCATAGGCTTTTACCCAACCTATCGCCCCGTGATCTAAGGCGGCGTGTCGAGGGACATATTCAATGCAACACCGAGTATCTGTCAAGAAATGGAGAGTTCTATCCCAAAACGCTATAGGGCCATTGCGGAAAAAAAATGTATCACTTGAAGCTCTTTATTCAATAGCTCTATAATTTTGAGGATCGACTCTGTAAGTGTTATCATTTTGCCAAACAAGGATTTAAGTTACTTACTATTCTTCAAAAAGTACCATGATTTATGTTAATGTTGTGTTTGCAAGCAATTTGTAAGAGATGCTGTCACTTTTTCATCTCATTTTGGCATGACTTTTCAAATGTTCTATTGTCAATTCAGAAATGCTATTGTGACGTAGCTGACTTGAAATACAATCTGCTTGAAGTGGATTGCATGTAGGCTTTACCAGGAGAATCCTGGGTCCTGAGACACTATATCAGGCGACACATGAAGATCATAAGAAAGCTGGGGGGAAAGCAGAAGCCTAGAGGTTAGAAAATTGGGCCTGAGACCCTTGAGGCTGTCGGTTCAAATCCGGCCAGCAGGTGAAAACACTCAGCAGCTACCGTCAAGATACCCAAGAGCAAGGCACTTAACCCCCAGCTGCTCCGCTGGAGCTGCTCAGCGGCCAGCAGCAGAAGACTGCGGCCGCTCCGGCAGAGTGTGAAACAGAATAAATGAAGTTAAAAGCGTCCTCACCCCACGTTTGCTGTGCTGCAGGAGTAGCGTCATACTGTATGAGTCCTCCATCATGTATCTATTAGGCATCATGTATCATTAGTACTTATTTAAGAAGCAAAAGTTTAGAACTTATATTCAAATTCAAGTCTGAATTTTATAGTGAGACATATATCATTTGTAATTTAGAAACTAGACAAAGATCCCAGTGTGTCGATTCAAAGGTTTACCTGAAGAACAACGTTAATGTACTCTGTGCCATTTGAGTGTTATTGAGGATGAATTTCATTTTGCTTTTTATTGTACAAGGTATAGTGACCTGAGGAATTCTTTGTTTTGCAAGAGAAAAATTCTGATTTATTCTGGTCTTGTGAAGGTTAATATGCTAAAATGGCTTTTCAAAGAAGAAGTTTTTATTTTGGCTAAATTTCCAGAGCGAGCGTGGAAAGGAAGACAAAGTGTTTTTGTACCCTCAAGTATGTGTAAATATTGTAATCATATGGATACAAAGCTTCAATCAATCAAGTACAGACAACTTTTTCTCAGATGTAAACAAAACTTGTGTCTCAAAAACATTCACCAAGAAGAATAAATGCACAGGAATTTCTCTTGGTACCATTGGTGCAGAGACAGATTGGTGGCTAACACAGTAACATACGCAGTACACACTGACACACACAGGGACAGCAGGACTTCACTCTCAGGGCGAGGGGAGAGTATAAGACATGATAGACAGTAGACATATCGCTCTACATACATTCAACATGAAATCACTATGTATCACTATATAGAGCAATGAAAACATGGAATACTTTACCACTGTTACTGACTAAATTAACACAGAAATCAATGTTTAAAAAGCAAATAAGGAAACACCTAAGAACATCATATTTGTAGGATGCTATGCATATGCAGATTTGTAGTGTTTGCCGGTAACTGTTGAGAGAGTCATCAGTGTAAGTTTTACTCATACATATTAATGTTTTTTTTTTGTTTTGTTTTGTTTTTTGTGTTTTTTTTTTGTTTGTGTTTTTTTTGTTGTTGTTTTTTTTAAATATATGTCTTATGTTTATGTTTGCCATTTGTGTTGACTGTAATGTTTAATGTATGTTTTTAAATGTGGACCCCAGGAAGACTAGCTGTGCTTTAGGGCAAAGCTAATGGGGATCCTAACAAATAAACAAACAAACTATGTGCATTCAGGCAGCAGGGCATGCAGCTGCACTGGAGGAATGGCGACACGAGCCATTTGGAAGTGGATGCTTTTAACCAAAACGCCATGCAGTGCCAAGGAGGGCGCCCCCGGTGGGAACTGAACCACTAACTCTGGAAATGTTGCTCAGTGTTGGGGGTAACATGTTACAAAGTAATGCGTTCCTGTAATCGCATTGCTTTTTAAAGTAAGGCATTACTGTTCCCGCTTCAGTAATCACATTACAGCTGCCGATCTACCAGATCGCTCGTTACTTGTGTTACATTCTTTAGCCTCTTTAACCTCTTTATTGGTGTAATAACTATGAAATATTCCTCTCATCTTATCCTGCCTTCAAGTGATGTCGTAAATATCAGAATTACGAGGAGAGCGCACATGAACGAGCCAGCAAAGGGGTAGATACGACTCGGAAAGGGGGATTTTTATGTTGTAGGTTCTATCTTTATTAAAAAACCTTAAAAGAAAGATTTTGTGTTTTGTCCAATGAACGCAAGTAAGCCTAGTGCAATCATTTTAGGGTGTAACGCAATAAGTAAAGCACTTCATTACAAGAAAAGTAATGAGTAATGTGTAATTTATTACTTTTTTCCAGTAACGGGCACTACAAAAAATGAATATTACCATGAGGTCGTATTTACTTTTTCAATCTCTTTGGCTAGAAGCCTCTTTGAAGGCGGGTGTAAAATGTCTTATACTGTATGTCAGCAGTGTTAATGGGCCAACAGACTGTTGCTGCCCTGTCACCATCAGTGTTTACCCATGTCTGTCCTACATGCAGAAAACACACACAAGTGCAAGCCAACACCAGGCTTTGTCAACACACTGTCCATCTCTATAAGTAAACTGCATCTGTGCTGATTGCATTCGCCTGTGTGTGTGTGTGTGTGTGTGTGTGTGTGTGTGCACGTCACAAGTGTGAGAATGTGTAGAAGATTGGTGCATGTCCTTGCGTGTGCGCTGCATTTTAATTTTAAAGTATAGAGATGAATGATGTGGATCAGTGCTATGTGGGATTATTTTAAATGGAATGTGGACACACACACACACACACTCACACACACACACACACACACACACACACACACGTGTACAGAAGAGCCCTATTTGTACATGTCTAATTTAGGCTAATGCAACTCCTCTCTCTTCTTCTCTCTCGCTCTTCTTTCACCCTCTCTCTCTCTTTTTGCTTTCTCTCTCTTGCTCTTTTTTCTCTTTCAACCTCTCACTCCCTCCCTGTCTCCTCTATCTCCCTCCCAACCTCTTTTTCTATCCTCCCCCTGCCCTCCCTCCATCCCTCTCTCTCTCTCTCTCTCTCTCTCTCTCTCCCTCTCTCTCTCTCCTCGTTGCCTCGGGGTGAGCCGGGGTGTCCTGTTCCTCTCTCTCTCTCTCTCGTTGCGAGCTTCCAGTCTGCATGAATGACTCTGCGTTACCTGCTGCAACCTGGCCTACTTCGAAAGTTCCTCCTCTGCTCTGCTCCAGCGCCACCAGCAAAGTCACAGTCAGACAGAAAGGAGGGGTGGGGTGGTGAATTAGCAATGGGAAGGGAGGAAGAGAACAGATAAGAGAAGAGCAAAGGAAGAAAAGTGCACAGTTTTGAAATTTTTTTTTTAAGAGCACTTCATGCTGCATTCACATCGTGGCAGTATGCCGTAGAGGACAAACCGGTTGTTCATTGTTTTCAATAGGAGAACAATGGCGAACTCTGCCAGCACTGATGGAGAGTGCTGCCCGCCGCGCCCGCCGACGCAGCTCGGTGCCAAAAGTTACGTTTTCCCAGATTTTGCCTTCTGCCATGGCGGTGACGACAAACCAATATTGAAATTCTTGCAAAATGGATGTAGCTAAATATGTTTGTGTTGAGTTTGGGAGGAAAAGATGTAATGCCAAATTTACGTTTGGCTTTCCCTGTTTTGCTTCCTTCTCATTTACAGTGGGAATCACATTTAAAGGTGCTATGTATAACATTTTAACATCAATACATCATTGCCACATTAATTTTGAGACATTACTATAATTATAAATTAGACCATCGCCAAGAGGATTGGCAGCCTCTACCAGCCTCTACACCGCATTTTACATTGTGTGCCAAAGCGTGGGATTTCGTGGGAAATCTGCTGGATTGCTTTATGGCACAAAACAAACGCCAGGGAGTTGGAGGAAGTAGCAACATACTCCTTGTGACTGGAAGCAACAGAGTTAATGGGAAATGTGGTCTGTCTTTATAAACACACAAAATACATGCACATATACATATAAACATATAGCACCTTAATTAATTTATGCAAAATATAACCTATTAGACTTAGAAATTAGATGAAACATTGAAATTGAACAGCCACTCAATGCTATTTAATGGATCAGTTTTTATTGTATTAATGTACATCAAGTGGTTGAAACTCTTCATCCATCCATCCATCTTCTAGCCACTTCTCTGGGTCTGGGTCTGGGTCTGGGTCTGGGTCTGGGTCTGGGTGGCAACAGGGCAGCAGAGCAGTCCAGATGTCCTATCCCGAAGCAACTTCCTCCAGCTCCTCCTGAGGGATCTGCAGCCACTCCCAGGCATGCTGGGAGATGTAGTCCTTCCAGCGTGTCCTGGGTCTCTCCCCAGTTGGTCGTGCCCAGAACACCTCCAAAGGGAGGTGCCATCCTTACCAGGAGTCCGAACCACCTCAGCTCTTTCGGTCACTTCCCAGAGCTTATGGCTGGAGGCAGGTCTCGGAGCGAAGACTGACCGATAAATCGAGAGCTTTGCTTTATGGCTCAGCTCCCTCCTCCCCACCATGGTCCAATACAACACCCGCATTACTGCAGCTGATGCTCCTAACCCACGGTCAATCTCATGATCCTTCTTACCCTCCTTCGAACCTCTTATTTATCAAAATCGCCATGGCAAAGGCAGTTTGCTGCTGCGGTTGACTGGCATCCTGCAATGCCGACCCGCATGGCTTTCTTTTAGGCCGCAGTGTGAAAGCAGCATCAATCACCGCATTACACCCAATGCAGTTAGGAATTTCTTTCTTCACACATCCCTCTGTTTTAAAGCTGTTTTAAAATTAACTCTAAATACTCAGCAGGGCTGGGTAGGCCAAGTAGAAGGCAAACTCTAGATTAGTGGCTTTAAACCTTTTTGGCTCCTGACCTGCAAAAATAAAGTAATGCCTAATTGGAATACAGTCTTGCAAGCAAAATAGTTACCATTGACACTGAATGGTGATTTTCATTTTCATGCTATTTTACTTGATTAATTGCTGGAAGAGGCCTAGAGGTTGCGAATATTCATTATTTCACAAGAAAAGGGCATTTTTCATAAATCTTAAAAACTGTGAAAACCTTGGTGCGTCAGAATTTATTTTGCTCATGTTTCCGTCTAGTTGGACCATCCTCACACTCTGTTTCAAACCGAAACATTAGTGAAATAAATTAAACTAGTGTTGTATTGCAAGATCAGTGTGCAGGATCTTGTTTTCATCTCAATAAATTCATATTTTTACCTCAGAAATCATTTCTCGCGAACCGTCTGATGGATCCCGACTCCCAGGCTGAGAACCACTGTACATAAGACGCAGTTATAATACTGAATAATTATACCCACATTTAACAAATGGCAGGGGTGGCTTGACTCCCAAGAAACGCCATCTATCTTCAAGGTCAAGACTTTGGGTCAAAGACAACTGTTCTAATCACCAGACAAAGTGCCTGTCTCCGTCCTTAAGCCAGCGGTACAATGTAAATAAGCAGATAAGTGCAGGAATCAGAAAGACAGCGAGAAAGAGAGGAAGAGACGGGCTAATTGCTGTAGATTTTCAGTCCTCCGGGGTATTGTCTCCCAGACCCTTACTGTTATAGAGGTGAACTCCTCTCTCCTCTCTCCTCTCGTCTCCCGGGTGAACAAGAGAAGTCCCGCGGCGGCCTCCTTTCCTCCTCCTCGCTCCAACTCCTCCCTCTTCAGAAGTCAGTGTTAATGGGGGCAGAGGAGAATAGAGAGAGAGAGAGAGAGAGAGAGAGGCAGAGAAAGAGAGGCGAGTGCTTTGTGCTTTAGCGCGTTCAACGTTTCTTTCTTTCTCTTCCTTTCTTTCTGGCACCTTGCTATCTCTGCTCCCTCTCTCCTTCCCTCTGTTTTTTTTTCCTCCAGCATCCTCACATCCACATTAATGACAGATGAGGCTTTGTCTTCATGCATCTGCCCCTCCTCACCTTGGCCTCTCCCTTTTTCTGTCTCCCTCCTTCCTAATTCCTCATTTCCTGTTCAGGCCTCCTACTAGGACAAACTCTCTTCCTTCCTCTCTCTCTCAGTGTGTGTGTGTGTGTGTGTGTCTCTCTCTCTCTCTCTCTTACCATGGTATTTGGGTTGGCTGGTATTCACATTGTGGCACATACTGAGCTGACACACTTCTCCAAGCACACAAACTTAAATGGGGCCTGCCTCATCCACTGTCCCCTGTTTGTCATATTAATAGAGGGACAATAATGGAGCGTTCACACTGCGAGCAACAAGATCAACCAGTCACCAGAACTCATTCATTTCCTTTAGAACCGAACGACCTGCAGGGAAACTCGGCCGACGTGTTGACGGTCGACGACAGTGAAAAGTTACGGCGTGACCCACTTTTCTGGGCCGACAAGCTCGTTGACCGATATGTTGAGAAAAGTTGGCCATGGCGGAACGTTTCACTGTCATTTCCCGTCAACAGCCAATCAGATTTGGTTTCCTTGTTTCCCTACTGATGTGATTTTGTTTCATCAACAATAAAAGCTTCTCAGTTCTCTACAACTTTTACTTGAAGGACAACAGGAACAAAGAAATGTCTCAGAAATGAGTTGTGTCCATCGTTGGGCTGATAGTAAGCTCTGAAGTAATTTTATTGATTTGTTTCTGTTTATTTTTGATGAATGCTGCCTAATAAATGCTTGCTAACTAGCTGCTGTGACTTGATTTGCTTTATAAGCACAATAAGATAAGATGAATGACCCTGTGGGGGAATCGGTTCATTACAGCAGCAAATGGCAATAGGATACAGCAAAGAAAAAATAAATAAATAAATATATATATATATATATATATAAGAATGTTTAAACTAACACAACCACCAATTTCAACAGTACAACATGTTGAATAGAAATATACAAATGAAATGCATGGAAAAAAGTAAAAAAAAATCAAAAACAAAAATCAAGGGCAGTATTATGAGGGTGTGCAAACAGCAGTAGAACATAGGAGACAATGAAAAAAGAATGAATCATTTGTAGGAAAATATACCAAAAATATGTAATATAAGCTGTATGAAATAGGTGTCCTTTGTTATCTGCACACATGGAAAAAAATTCAAGAAACCAGTTGCCACCATTCATTATCTATTACCAGAGAAATGTCAGCAGATGTCGATCGACGCCTCATTTCCTGCTTTGTTAGCGGAGGAAAACTGCAGCTGAACTTTTGGGTGACATCAGTGATTTCAGTGATTTTAAATCACATATCAGTAGCCAGTTACATACCAGTGTTGCTATACATCCCACTTACCACTGCAACACCATTGATGCTGCAGATAACTCGTCTAACTCCAGCTGGCCATCAGACAGTAACATAATGTAGTAGGAACACTTGTTTCAGTATCAAGGCAGTACTCCCTCTTAGCTCTCACACCCCCCCACAGCATTAGATTGACTCCTCCCTGGTCCAGCCCTCCAATTAGCTTGTCAGGGTATTCAAGGCAGCTGTGGCATCATGGCTGCTTTTCCTTTTCTCTGCCTGTTGGTTGCCATATCGGCCCCTCTTTGTGACTCTGAGGTAGGTGATGCAGTCATGAGGTTGTTTAAGGTTCTTTTATGTACCCAATGACTGAGTTTTATTTTGTTTGTAATAGTCTCCTGTCTACCCAGTCGTACCGGTGTCTGCTGGCTGAGATTTGTGACTTAAGGTGTGTTTTCCGACTGTTTGTGCACCAAGCACATGTGAAGTGGTACTGCAACTGATCAATCTTATCTGCTGTAGTTCCTGTCTGCCCTTGGGTGCCGTGGATGCTTACCACCCCGAGTCTGCTTAGCAAATGCACTTTCTGTCAAGGTACTGGTCACTGTAGTTAGGGGTAAGTACGATAAATACCTGAGGTTATTGTTATTATAGTGTTATAGACCTGTTACTAATGTGTCTTGTATTGTAGATCTCTATCAGCTGCTGTTTTGCCTCTGTAGATAGTTTTGTATTTACTGTGTATGTGTGTTGACTTGCTTGTTTTATCTTGTTGCCAGTTGTGTCTGGTACTTTTAGTGTGAGCCAACTGGTTTGTTTACTAATGACCTTTTTATATTTTGCTCGAGTGATTTAATATTTCTGTTATCTCCCTAGTGGAGCAGAGTGCTGGCTGGTTGGGGAGGCTAGACACCCTGGTGCGGTTCCCTTCACAAGCTTGTAATGGTAAAAGAGCACTGGGACACTGTTTTTCACCTGTTTGCTGTGATTGCCGCTTTGCAGTGAATACACGTGTGGTAGGTAAGTGGTTGCACCCCTGGACACGCCCTCAGTTAGTCTGCCTCTCCATTGCTGGCCTCAGTCCACTCTCCCCTTAGTTTCCTTAGTTTCCCCTTTTGTAAGTACTGGAAGTGTTTTAGTAAAAGAATTGCATTTGTTAAATATTGATTAAATTATTGTAATAAACACTGTTACTTCCTTTCACATAGGTTTGATTCATTTTTCGTTCTTGTTTAACCCATCCTCTCCACAGACCCTTCCAGTCATTAATTATTCAATAAATTTGCATTTCTTTTGGAATCACGTCTCTGTCTTCCTTCGGTTATCGAACTTGTGTAGCCTGTGTATGACTGAGGTATTAGTCCAGGTCCCACAATATACTTCCTGGGGTGAAATTCCCTAGGTGGCGTTGTCGGGTTAGTTGTATTCTGTTTGCTTATACCGCCACAATAACAACATGGCTGCAAGCGGCCTGAGTGCAGTCAGTGTGATTCAGGTAAGTGGAAGTGCTCTAGCTCTTTGGCACTTGGCTGAATTCATTACAACTGGTGACCAACATCTAAACACATCTGTTGTATTTTTGTTTGCGTGTCACGAGGGAAGACATGTCAACTGCTGTCAATGGATTGTAAAATGTGGAGAATAACTTTGTAATGCTGACAGCCATGGAGAGAGACTGGTAGCAAGTCAGCTGCATCCAGATGTGTTGTGTGTGTCTGTCCTCATGCTGTAGAATAATGTTCTTGCCACTCATACAGTGGTTGACGTCTTAGCTGAGGATTAGAAATGTCCTTTGGTCGTGGTCTGACTTTAACCTCTCCTCCTCTCTCTCTTTCCTTCCCTCGCTCTCTCTCGAAGTTAAAGGGCCAGTGGACCCCGATTAGAATGCAGAGGAGGAAGGCTCTGCTGCAAATTGAAAACATATTGATTCCCCTCATGCTCAGAGGGAGGGAGGAAGAAAGGGAGGGGGGGGGGGGGGGGAGAGAAAGGATGGAAACTGATGGAATAGAGAGAGTAAGGCAGTTGCCCAGTGCCAGTAGCAACTTGTGTGTATGTCTGGTCTCTCATATCCACACACATGCATTTTTTTCTTTTCTTCATACTAACATCCCAGGGGTTGAGGGCTCTGTGGTCACCATGGTAACGGGGTCAGGGCAGTGGCTGTACGTGTGTGTACATGTGCGCGCATACTGTCATGTCCAGCTGTGGTAGGGAGAGGCCACGGGACGCCAATGAGACAGGACAGCGCAAAACACGTACAGATGTGCTGACTGCACAGTTTCCATGGGAACAAGCCCCTCCTCTCCATCCCCATCCCTCCCTCCCTCCATCGCTCCTCATTGCTCTTGCAAAAGCTTGACAAGCTCGGCTCATACGTCTCGCTGCGTCTTAATGTGTGTCCATGCATTCCTGGTAGAGCTCTCACATCAGCCACAGCTCAATCTATCTTGTTCTGAGTGCATGTGTCACTTCCTCAGAGTGTGTGTGTGGATATTAGTATGTGTGGGATGCCTGTCTCATTCTTTAATCAAAGATGAGAGAGTGAGGGGGGGTGGTGGATGTTATCAAACAGAGTGGCTCTCTCTCTCTCTTCGTACACACAAATGCACAGTAACATGCACACACACACACACAATAAATCAGTTCCTGTCAACAGTGTACCAGCAATGTACGTGATTGTCTGTGAACACACACATGCTTAAATGCTTGCCCTGTGTGTGTATGTGTGTGTGTGTGTGTGTGACTGTTACAACTACTAGAGTTGATTATAAAGCATATCCTCATCTTGTCCCCTATTCACAAGCTGCCATCCTATGGTTGTCCGATGCCACTGCAAGTTCCACAAATTACTATATACATAGTGTCTGTGTGTGTGTCATACATGTGTCAAAATAGTATTTGCAAATCATTCTTAGTATTTGTTTCAGCCTGCTTTGAGTCCCATATCATCATTCAAAATCTGAGTTTATGCAGTAAATGACAAAAGGCTAAAAAAAAGATTTTCAACCATTTTGCCCACATCTGTTAAAACAGATTAAAATGTAAAACCAAGAGTAAATTATGAAAAAGGTAAATGATAATTTCTAAAGGTCGGAGCCTGATGATCCCCTTATCAATCATGACCGTGTTCAGCCATTACTGATCGAAATTCACTGTTGCATGGCATGTTGCTGCCCTCTGGTGGACAGGAAGAGAAAATAAAACTCATGTAAAGCGACAGAATCAAATCAACTGGACTGTTTTTTTTATTTATTTCTAAAATCACTGAATCACTTAACTTTATCAGCACATTTAATCTTCAAACACAAAAGTCATAAGCATAAAGCAAAATAACGGCAAAACAGGATCCCATCGAAACGTCAACTAAAGCCAAAGATAGTCTATGTTTGACAAGATGCATCACTCAATAGCGAGAAAAAAATGGATCAGTTCCTAAAACTTTGCAACAGACCAGCGTTGGGGTGGGAAATCTTGATTCTGTCTACAATTATTAAGTTAAAATTATTAAGAGTATTAATGAATAGTCAGCCAGCCGGACAGCTGGCTACTGCAGTCAGGAGCTAATTTAAAACCTTCATGAATATTCAGTAGTGACATGAGCCTAATGTGCTTTCTCCCTAATTCAAGACCTTAATACACTGTTTGGCTAAATCAAATAAAGCCTTGTCAAGAAAAAATATTGGACCGAATGTGATACTCCTAGAAAAAAAGAGCAGGTCTGGTCTGGCTTTGAAGTGCAGACGGATGCAGACAGTGTGAAGCCTCTTGCTTCGCCTGGGAGCTTTCTTTGAGCGCTCTCTGCTTATTTACGACAGTTCCACAAACATACATCTGCCCCGCTTTACGGCAGGGAGTTTGATTCACTAGCAGAGCCAAACAGCTGCCAAAAGGTACATAAAAAATACCCCGAAAAGCTTTTGCTTTATTCAGTTTGTATAAAAACTACTTTTTGTCTCATTGCGTCTCGCAGTATTGCCTTTTGATAGAGTCGCCAGTGTTTTTGCTAGTGACTAACCACAGCTAACGTTAGCCTTTACAGTAGCTAGCTCTCACACATAACGTTACTATACTATTAATAGTGAAACACACCTCGTCTGCTGGACAGTTTACTAGACACTCTGACTGCTTGAATGGCTGTTTTGTAGCTAGTTTGTGTCACATTTGCATACGACATAGCTATACGATTTCTGAAGTGTGTTGGCTGTCTTTTGGAGAAATTTAAAGTCAAAATTACTCCAGTTTAGAGTTTATATTATCAGCTTTGTCATATTATTGTAACATGGATCGTGTCGATGTGTTGGCTGGCTAACGTTGTTTGTTCCCCCAGCTCAGGTGATGCGCATTGGACTGCCCAGTGCAGAGACTTTGCAAGGCGGATCGCTGAGAGCTTTGATTGTGGTGAGTGTGTGTGTTTGCCTTGCATCTGATACACGTGATGCTCCCTGCAGCAGGCAGATCTGACACCACACTGATTTCATTTGGGATGGTTTGCTGATGTTGGTTTAACTATGCAGTGCTCCCGTGTGTTTTGGCACATCGTTGCCCTGTTTTTGGCTGGGACTAACCCTCTTGTGTTTCCACTCTGCTGCCTTTAATCCCCCCAGACGGTGCTTGTGAGTGTGTTGATGTTCCAGCTGCTGAGGACTGTTGGACTGAGGGCTTTTTCCATGGCATCTGAGACGTACACATCGGGCACACACTCTGCAGCCTTCGTCACCTGTCCCAATGACACGGTGGCTAAGGATTTGGCCAGGTGACACCATCAGTAACATCCCAGCCCTGTTTTAGAGGGTTCCGATGCACCGGGGTTGGGCTTACAACCAAATCACTTCTTGGAGTTGGAATCCAATTCCAACTCCAAGAAGTGAATGTCACCCAGCTGTAAGGAAACAGAACTGGAATTGAATTGGAATGACAGGAAACAGAGCTGAATTGAATTCAAATCAAATACCACTTTTAAGAGAGTTAACTCTTAACTCGCTAAACATTATAAATCAAACAGTTAAACAAATCAAATACACTCAATCATAATGTAGCCTATGTATTACAATTACATACATCTTATGATATTCAATATTGATTATATATAACACTACGTGTAATCTGAGATATGTGGTAAAAAAAACAAACAAACAAACATGGAATTTCATAGATTTTCATTGAAATTCCTGAAATTTCGATGGAATTTCCTGTTTCCTGTAGGGTTTTCTTCAAGGTCCATTTGAATTCCATTTCCAAATTTCCATTCCTTTTCTTAAACACTTTTCATTTTAGTGTTAGCTATTTTTTATCTTCATAATTTTATAGTTTTATATTTAATTATATTGCCTTATATCTTTCTTGCAGTATTTGCATTACCTTATTACTTTTCCTGTACTTTGTTCTGCCAGTTGCTTCTGTGACACCCAAATTCTCCCTAGGGGATCAATAAAGTGCAATCTTCTCTTATCTTATTTCCAGTTCCTCAGTTGAATTGGAATTGATGAGTTCATTCATGAATTGACCCCCAACCCAACACACATATACCTTCTTCATGTTTTCACTCACTTGTGTCTGATGAAGGGTGTTCTTCTATCACACAGGGGCATTGTGGAGAAGAAGCTGGCTGCCTGCGTCAACATTGTCCCCGCCATCACATCTGTGTAGGTTTGGAGCGTTGGTCAGACGCAGTGGCTTTT
The DNA here is from genome assembly GCF_048128805.1 of Centroberyx gerrardi. Taxonomy (NCBI): domain Eukaryota; kingdom Metazoa; phylum Chordata; class Actinopteri; order Beryciformes; family Berycidae; genus Centroberyx; species Centroberyx gerrardi. The sequence goes on from NC_135999.1 coordinate 26,868,232, forward strand.
CACTCTCAGTCAAGCCAAGTTTACAGAGTGTTTTAACACACACAGGACTATCACAGTGCTTTAGAGTAAACAAAGGACACAAATACAGATTAAAAACAGGGATAGTAGAACAAGAGGTAGAACAAGTACATCACAACCTCCAAGAAACAGTGCCAGAGCTTGTGTGTGAGTGTGCATGTGTGCATATGTGAGTGCTTGTGCACGCCCGCATGCATTAGTGTATGTGGATATGATAAAGAGTTGGGTTGAAATTGGTTTGTTTCAGAAATCAGAGAGTTAAGTTTCAGAGAGAGCGGACATTAAACCATTACTGCACTGGCAATCGCTAGCTTTGTGTTAATGATGTACAAAACAGATGAGGATGAATTATGTGGGCTCTGTAGTAGCTACTGCGTACTAATCTGTAGGATCACTGCTAATCTATAGTGATTCAAACAGGCTTATTAGGAATGTGTGTCTTTTATCAGTAGATGACAAACTGTTGTCTTCCTCTCCTTCCTTCCTGTTCCTCTCAGATATGAATGGCAGGGGAAGATTGAGGAGGACAGTGAGGTTCTGCTGGTGAGTGTTCTTATCATTAATTATCATTATCATTAACTCTTTTCATCTTAGGCTGCATTATATCATATGATAGTAAATACAGCTGAATCTTGTTTCTATAACATAACGCTTTTTAATACTATTACAACTATTATTACTACAACTGCAGTACTACTACCACAACTACTACTATTACCACCACTACTGCTGTTACAACTACCACTACTACCAATATTAGTACAAAATTATTTCTACAACTACAATTGTTACTAACACTTATGCTGCTACAATTGTTACAGCAACTACTACTACTACTACTGCTACTACTACAACTACAAAAACTTGCAAAAAAAATCCACTGCTATTAATGTTTACTACAACCACTATTACAACTACTACTACTACCACTGCTAAAGCTTATTTCTACAACTGTCAATAACTATATTTGTAAAGTGTTTTTTTTAACAAAGTCACAAAATGAACATATTAGCAAGAGAAGCAAAGCAAACATTCAGCATTCAGAAATAGCTTTGCAACAGTAATGTTATCGTAACTGCTTTAAATTGTAGTTTGGGACACATAATTATTTGCCGGGCCCCTTTCTGGCAAGTTTTAACAAGCCTGGCTTCTAGGGCAAAACTGAATTTACTCAATGTAAATGTTTTAAAGAGCAAATCAGCACTGAATCACTATTTTTTTGGGCTGTAAACATGGTTGTATGGCTTAATAGATTTAATTGTGTATTTTTGCTCACTCCCCACTCTTTTCGCATCTTTCAAAATTGTGTACAATGTGGAGTTTTTTTCTTTTTTTTCTTTACACACTCTTTAAAGACCCCTGCTGTTACTCCTGTAATCTCATCAAGTATCTGATGAAGTCTGCGCAGTCGTACCAAAATGCATCTGTCAGGCTGACCAGTGTTTTTCTCCTGTTCAGATGATAAAGACCAGAAGTTCCAAGGTGCCCGCTCTTGCTGAATACGTGCGGTAAGTTATTTATTTATTTATTTTTTACAAAATAGGGAAAACACTTTGCTCAACTAGAGAGGCACACTGTATTAATTAGTGTTGTTTATATGTATTGTGTGTGTGTGTGTGTGTGTGTGTGTGTGTGTGGATTCACCTCCTCGCTCTCTCCACTCAGTTAATGTGTTCAGATGACTCATGCGTGTGTGTCCACATGAGTATTTGAATGTGTGTGTGTGTGTGTAATGAGAGAAAGAGAGTGGGAGGGAGAAAGAGAGAGTGCATGATGATGATAGAAAAGCATGGCTGGTGTGTGTGTGTGTGTTGATGTGTGTGTGTCTGTGCACTCAGATGACTCACAGCTGTTTGTTTCCACTCCAGCTCTAACCATCCTTATGAAGTGGCTGAGGTCATCAGCCTGCCCATCGACCAGGGCAACCCACCCTACCTCAAGTGGATCGGAGAAATCGTTCCCGAATGAGGAGGAAGAGGTGAATGGATGGATGGATGGATGGATGAGTGGATGTATGAATGAATGTGCAAAACGTGAAATTTCGCGTACATTTTCCCTTTTTTCAAACACACATTCATTGCTTCAAAAGCTCAAAAAAGCTCAATGTTGGACTAGTCTGTTGGGTATCATCCTCGGCCTGTAATGTTATTTTTTTCTCATGAGGCCTAGGCTCCAAAGTGCCCTTCTTGTGCTTGTTTGAGCGAATCATTTGCTGTTACAAAATTACTAAAACACTGACATTTTCAACAACATTTTTCTTTTTCTGTTTTGCACTGTTTTGGCATGAACCGTCTCTGTTTGAGGCTGATCAGTGATGGATTTTTCCTTCTAGTATTTAACCTCTAGGGGGCAGCATCCGTCAGTCAGAACCAGAATAAACCAAGTCTGCAAGGTTGGCGAATAAAATGTGCCACAGCTTTCTTTGAGTCGTTAGGACATGCCATTAAAGTGTGTGGGTTGAACAGACTTTTATTGGATATTTGATTTCTTGAGTGAAAGACTGAAGAATTTTGAATAAAAGTGGAGGATGTGTAAAACATTGTTCATTGCCGATAAGTCTTTCTTTCTGAACATTGCTTGCTGTCTCTCCATCATCAGGAAGGGGAGACAGTAGTCCAGTGATTGCATTCACCACCAAGTCTTGCTGAGGAATAAAATACTTGCATACTAGTATCATCTGTAAACATTTATTTAGCCAATTTTCCCCAAATTCCACTTGAATTTAAGGCTTTAGAAATTCACTAAAGCATTCACAGCACAGACAGTAGCCTACAATACAGCACCTTAATGCGTACAGATTACAAGCAAACGTTTCCAATTATGTGACTTCCCCACAAAGCTACAAATTGCATGAACCTGGACACTTGTCTGATCACAAAAAGGACAAAATCAGAGAACAAATCAGTAACATGGCAAGTTTGCCCCATTGTAATATAAACTGCAGATCTGAGATTTGTCTTGAATCTATGGGCCTTAACAAAGACAAATTCCATGAAATCTAGGGTTCACGATGCACTACATACCCCTACTATCACAGCTGTCATAACCGAGCCTGTTTCTTCACATCTAGTGCTGTAAGAAAGCATATTTGCTCAGCATAACTCTTCCCTGGATAAATAAGGTAGAAGAAAGTATTAATCCTCTTCCTTTTTGCTTTTGAGATCTGTTGTTTTTTTCCTGCTACAGATATACAATATTTTCTATCTTGTTCACTTCAAACAAATCAGTGCCCCATGTAAAATATGTACTGTATCTTTACACTGTACCAAAAATAAGAAACTCCTCTGTAATGATGAGCCACTTCATCTACACCCCCCCCCCCCCCCCCCCCCCTTCAAGACTGAAGTGGAATTAATAAGTAAAATATACACATGATAGTAGATTTCACCTGATCAGTCTTTTTCATGGAGTGAGCAGGTGTTCCCAGTGTTTTCTACACTGCGAGTACAATTTTGACGCTATTCCTCATTCAATATCAAATTTCAGACCAAATTAAAAATGTATCTCCAGAATGTGTAAATTGTTATATGTCTGCCATCATGCACCCGTGTTATTGTACCTCAAATGGCACAATAGTGAGTTTATTGCGGTCTCTAAAGCGTGTGATGCCTACCTTTTTAATGGCATCCACTTCTCATTTCCTATGAATATGGATGACTGTGGCAGTGGCGAAGGCTGAGTTTACTGAGACTATTTCTAATTCAGTATGACTCACCAAACGTTCCACCCTCAACCACCATGAAAGCAATAGAAATGTAAAACTCGCTGCTTCTCCACACCTACACCTTGGCAGAAGGTCACAGACGCCCCTGTTGTAACATGGGTTGTTATTCTCATATCTCAAGTTGTGAGCTATAGTGCAGGTTGATGTCTGTTGACCTTCAAGGGAGAAAAGAATGCGCTTATTAGCTTTGAAGAAATGCAATGTCTGAATGGCATCCATGTTCAGCTCTGCTGGAATTCCACATGTATGGATGCTGTTACACAAAAGCCAGTGCGCTGTATTACAAACCGTGAGATGTGTTTGTGAAAATAGTTCACTTTTGTTGGCTGTGTTCAATGGTCACTGCAATATAAGAAAAAAACAACATGTCTGACATTTCATTTCCCAACAGGTCACCGGTCCTATTATTTCCCCTTGTCCCTAGTGACATGTTTCATATTGTTCATGAGAATACTGAATTATACATTAAGCTTATCATTTCAAAATGAGGTATCCCCCTTTTGAAAAAAAGTGACACTCTTCTACCACATGATTGATGAAAATCAAAAATAAATAAATAAATAACTATAACTTATTTAACTTGACAACACTTTCACAGACTGGATCCTTGGAGCAGTACTCAGTATCGGCAGATACTCACTATTTAATAACCCGGATTGGTATTGGAGACAAATATTAGATCGGGACATTCGTACTTGAAAGATTTGCATATTGTAAGTGATAGTAACTCCACAGTTCCAACACTATGCCTGTGATCTGCAGAGTGGCAGTTGGTCCTAATAGTGACAGCTGATGGTTAAAATGTCTGTGAGAAATACCTTCTATGGCATGTACCATAAGTCCACTGAAAACATGTCAACGCCAGTTACAGATAGCTGATTTCAAGTACTGAGTTCTTGTCCACTGATGCCTCAGGTAGTGACCTGTTGCTCGCACTCTTTACTTTATTGGCCAAAGTGGACAGTGCCTCAGGCACAAAGCCTGGGCCTTTCCCAGTCAGTTCCCCATGTCTGGCACTCTGACCTGGGTGCGCTGGCTCAGGCTTATCCCCCTGAGAGAACAGCGTCCTGGTGCCCTCCGTCACTCCTTTGTTGTTCCCATTCTGCGAAATCCTGCAGATTTCTGTCATCCGTGTGGCATCATCTATTCCCTCCATCTCCTCCTCCTCCTCCTCTTCTTTCTCACCATGGCCTCCCTTATGTATATTAGTGACTCCCACACTTTTTTTTGGCTGAAGCACAATTCCACCCCACTCTTCTGTGGGGCGCTGCAACTCGGTGCCGGCCCTGTCGTTGTTCTCCACCCTGCGCGAAGAGCGACACAGGGCCTTCCGGAAGCCTCTCTTGAAGTTGTCGGACAGGAACCCATACAGTATGGGGTTGGCACAACTGTTTGCATACGACAGCACTACCACAAAAAAGTAGAGCCCCCTGAAGTCCCCGGGCAGGACCACCAGGAGGTTGACAATGTTAAGGGCATAGAACGGTAGCCAGCACAGGACAAACACCGCCACCACCACAACCACCATCCTGGTGATCTTACGCTCAGACTTCCTGCGCCGAGTAGATGTGGCCTGCGCCCGCTTCCCCACACTGCGCACCTTTGAAGGAAAAGGCAAAACAACAAACTTCAACCTTTCACGTTTCAACAAACACTTTTAAATATTAAAGGGATTATGGATAGTTGTAGAGCCATACTATGGGGACTTAAAACCACAGATTTCTGTCACACATGATCATACATTTGTCAACAGTATCAATACAAATAACATGCATTCTTTTTGGTGGACCCTTAAGCATAAAGCCTACCATAAGGAATGATGCTCAGTAAGTAACTCACAGTGCAATACCCACAAAGGATCCCTGGTCTTGCTTTACAGTACATGCCTGTAAACTTTCTGACTCTATGTTCAATACACATTGAGTACTGAACTGCAGTACTGTCTACACTGCATGTGTGGAAATAATAGTGGTGAGCGTGAAACCTATGATTAGAAAAGTGAATGTACATTCTCCAATTGGTCCAATTAATTTCTAGTGAATTAATTTACAGTAAGATAAAACTACTCCTCATTTTGCTGGGGACCCCTGGGACTTCTTCAAGGACCCCAGGGAGTCCTCAGAACCCACTTTGGAACCGTTGCCATAAACCAATGAAAGTATTTTTCTGTGGACTGAAAGTAATGGAATGGGTCTCACGCCTTCAGTGTGTCATAGAATATTAGTATCATAGTATCGGCATCAGAGAACGCTCCAATTATAAAGGGCCCTTTAGGGCACAAGGCTGCCAGCCTTGGTGGATCCGTCTTAAAGCAGAAACTCACAATTTGATCTTGCAGTTGGTAATGAAAGGGGCTATTTTACTCTATTCAAGTTGTTTGTACCACAACTTGACTTGCACACATTTCTTAGCCAATAAGACTAAAACTCTGCATTCTTAGCTCAAAAAGGGCCACTTGCCTATTTGCTGCATCTCTACAGACTATGTAACCCTAACCCTGAATATCTATAGACTACTTTTCACCATATTTTATCACCTGAAACTTTGTACACTTATTGACACATTACAGTCACTTGATAGTAAGTTGCGTATCAGCATTGGACTATTCAAACTAAGTGCGATTGTTCAATTAACTGAGGCACAAAAAAAATGCAATGCAATCTCCTTGAATCTGGAGCATCTGTTACATACCTTGATGACAATAAGCAGATAGCACAGGCAGATGACCAGCAGGGGGCAGAAGAATCCCACGGTGCACGTGTAGACGATGAAGGACGTCTTCCACACTTCGGCTGGCTCCGGCCACACGATGCTACAGTTCCCATCATCCTTCAGCACGTCAGCGAACACCACCACCGGCAGCACCACCACAAAGGAGACGGCCCAGACCGTGGCGTTGACGGCCTTGGCCACGCGGGGGCGCCGCCACCAGGAGGAGCGGATGGGATGCACCACAGCCAGGTAGCGGTCAACGGACATCACCATCAGGCAGAAGATGCTAGTAAACTGGTTGATGGCGTCCACCGTCATCACCACGCGGCACATGAGCGAGCCGAAGGGCCAGGAGAGCAGGGCGTTCTGTGCCGCCAGGAAGGGCAGGCCCAGCATGAAGAGCTCGTCGGCGATGGCCAGATTGAGGATGTACATGTTGGTGACCGACTCGTTCCTGGTGTAGTGGACGATGACGTGGATGACCAGGGTGTTGCCCACCAGGCCGATGACGCACACTGTCACATAGATAAGAGGGATGAGGATTCCAGCCAAACCGGGGAGGGATTCAGTTCCAGGCTCGGTCCAGTTCTGACAGGTGCTGTTGAGGAGGAAGGAGCCGTTGGTCGGGGTAAAGCTGAGAAGCGGTGCAGAGTGTGTGGGGAGGAGCAGGAAGGGGGAAAGGGGTGGAACAGGGTTGGTGCTCCAGGTAGCTGTAGGGGCCTCCTGGGGTATCAAAGAGGCTTGGGGTGCTTGGATGAACTCCATGGGGGCTTTAAGGAATATGAAGAGATAGAAGTCGGTAAGATCACATCAGTGACACGTCATCAGCCCTGCAAGGGAGAAAGGACAAGAAATGAAGAGGGAGAACCAACGATGGATCTTGACAAGTGTTAGGACACATGTTAAAACAATATTTAGGCTTAGGAGAATTGACTGATATATTTTTGAATAGAACTGACAGCTAGAATATAATTAGAAGAGTAAGAGCGGTCAAAGTGGCTGATGATGATGATGGTGATGGATGTAATAATGTGTGAACGATCTGGGAAACAGTCAAAGTTTGAAAAGTCTGGTCCAATCTGAGACCAGCAAAGCGTGTGGCTTTAAACTATTTATTAACTTAACAACTCTCCTTCCGTCACAACAACAACAAGAGTCTGTAGGAACAAAAACATAACGTATTTAGTTCTATTAGCACAAGACTTGTTTACGAAGCTATCCAGGCTTCTTAATAACCACAGTGTCGTACACAGGCACACTCTCTCATCCCTGGCAGTAATGGCTAATAATTGGCGTTCTGTTAGGAACGCAAGAGGCATTTCCTCCACAGCCTTGACTATCATTAATAAGGATGCGAGGATGATGGAGAGAAAAATGGAGGTGGAGGGTAGGAGAGAGGGAACAAGGAAAGAAAGACAGAAAGAAAGATTTACAGTGCTACAGTGCTAAAGGGCATTGACAGAAATAGTAAGAAATAAAGAGTCATATATCCACTAGATACATAGACAGAGCAAAGGGCAACAGCAAGTAAGATGCAGTAAGACACGATTACTCTCACTGTTTTCCATGAATCAATCTGTGTGTCTGGAGAGGCGTTTGGTTTCCCTCAGTTTTATCCTGAGCTAAAGGACGGCCAAGAAACATCACCGCCTCAGTTCCAGAGTCATCTTCTCTGTTCAAACAACACATGTTGACATACTGGTGCACATCAATCCTTCTCCTGTAGGCAAATAGTCAATATAATGTGTATTTTCTTTCTAGGCTCTACCAAATATAAAAAGCTGGAGGTCAGGGCTCCAATTTCCAAATGTAAAAGCCAGTAGATGGTATGGGTTGTCTAGCTGTGAAATATCCTTTGCCAGTTGCTAGTACTGCAAATGTGCACACACGCACGCACGCACACACACACATGCACATGCACGCACGCACGCACGCACACACACGCACGCACGCGCACAGCCACAAACAGGCACACACAATCCAGTGAATAGAAAAGTAAAATATTATACGATTTTCTAATACAAAATGTATAATTGAATCTGTTGCTGATATCAAAAATAATCTAGTTGGAGTTTGAAAAGTGATTATATGGGATGTAGCAGGTTGTGGGATTGGTGAGTGAGATTAATTGTCATGGACAACATATTGTGTTCAACAATATGGAGTGGCACAACATTCAGGTAAAAACAGTGTACAATAATGTGAAGCTGTAAAGTCTCCAACACCATGAAAACCAAACTTAAGGTAACAATTTTATATTAACTGTTGTCCTTCTCCAAGTTTCTGATTTACTAAGTCTACCATTTATCACAGTATGGGACCTGGGTGGACTGGAAATAATCACTCAATCTGGAATGCAATACAATCATGTTCAAATTTTTTTTTTGTCTCAGAACTAAAATAAAAAAGTACTATCTTCTTAAAAGTGAAAAGAAATTTGTAGAAAATTCTTTATTGCAAAAGGATACACAACCACGTGTCATTTGGGGCAAAATTGTGTCAGTGGAAAATATTTGTTCAACATGCTATATCATGCATTATGTATGATTTCTTATTTGCTCACAGTTGTGAGTTTTGAACAGTATTTCCCATTAAAGTGGCATTTGAATCCAGCGCCTGAACTCTCAGAAAAAAATATTTAACACACTCCGATTAGTTTATTTGTATATCCCTTAATTACAGTTACAGTCCTAAAGGGCTTCACAACACCCACATTTTGAAACAATAAATGAAAAAGATAAATGAAAACAACAGCCCCCAGCCTTAGACCCTCTGTGAGAACAAGGAAAAACTCCCACAAACAGCTCATTAGGAACAAATAATGGAAGAAACCTTGGGAGGGAACATACTGTACATAGGGAACAAAGGGAACGTAAACAAATTATACAGAATAAATAAAAGAAAATATAGAAAATAATAGAAAATACACAGCGAGCAGCTTCAGTGGATCAATAATGTAGGATCTGAAATTGTGATGCAAGCCTTAAGGAACGGGCTTATCACCAAAAGGTCACCGATCTGAATCCCCGGGCCGGCTGGGATCATCTAGGCGGGGGAAGTGAATGAGTAACACCTCCCTCTACAGCTGCCATCGAAGGACTGCAGTCTGGTCTGTGCAGTATGAGACCCAGTGGACATGCAGGCACCCAGGCTGCCTCTAACCTTTTCCCTGAGGACAGTCCAGAAAGCTCCATCAGATGGCGCCATTGCTACAACACAAAGTGAAGAGTTTGTGTTTCTGTGGCTTGAAGTCCATCTGAGAGTATAAAAGAAAGGCCAAGGCACTCGATGTCATTGGCACAAACCGCATTTCAATCAAGTGCTGTACTGTATTTCTACTTATATGGGTGGGACTACAGAAGATGTACCACAATGCAGTGGGGTACATGCACATGGTATCGTGTGTGCTTTGATCTATAAAGCACACAATCTAATCCACAGCCACACTGTAGAGATGAAATGGTGCACACTTATGAACTGAACATGGGGTTGATTTCAAAGGTTTTGTTGTTGAAGCTGTGTGCAGAATTTAACAGGCTTTATGAAATGTTTGTGTGTGTGTGTGTGTGTGTGTGTGTGTGTGTGTGTGTGTATGCACATGTATATATTGGATATATTGGATATATTACACTTTTTTTTAGATAAATTAGAGCACTGCAAATTTACATAATGTGAATGTTCTACCTCAGACAAAAACTTAAACACACACACACCTACACACATACACACATATAGGCAGGCGCATACACACACACCCACGCACACACCTCCCTATCTGCAGCTGTTTTTTAGGGTGTGTAGCACAATGCCCTCCCATCCTAATCTCTGACACCCACAATAAGAGCAACAATAAGAGCAGCCAATCTTGCTTCACAGAGGGTATCATCTCTTTTGTCTATCATTCTATTGCCATCTGTAAGAAAAACAGCACTACTTCCTGGGACATGTTGCTATGGTGATGGAGGGTCAAGGCAGGGCCCAATAGGCCCTGTACATTGCAAACAAGGGGGGTAGAGAAGAGAGATTGGACAAATGTTGATTGAATAGCCAGTGTCCCTTGCATTCAGATACAAAGACAGTAATGAACCAAGCATTGTATGCGTGTGTGCGTGTGTGTGTGCGTGTGTGTGTGTGTGTGTGTATTTTTGCCTGTGTATGTGTGTATGCAACGTCTGTGACTGTCCATCTGCAGAGAGGAGATAAGTTTAGACAGCAGCAACAGGAAGGCCATTTGCTCTTTGATGTCACCAGATTATCATTTCAGTAAAGGTGAACAAAAACACAAGATTTCTTTCTCTAATCAATTATCAAGTTAATTAAACTGCGTGCCAGGATGGCCAAGATGGTGCCAAGAACTAATCTCACACAAAATGTACACGGTGGTCTGAAATTCCTGTAGATAAAATAAAAAATTGTCACTAGACAACCTTAAAAAGATTATGTTCCTCCACCACAAATTGGATTATGTGGCAACAGAAAGTGGGAAACGACACGACAGATGGAGCTGAGCACCCACTGCCTCAGGAAAGTATGTCGCTACCCATAAAGACATGAAGAGACTTCGATTTTAACATTATACCTTAACATTACACTCCAAGTGTAACAGTAACCAAACTCTGGTGTCTGTATATGTTTTGTTTTTCTTGTCCTGGTTGTTGACCACTTGATTGTAACCCTGTGAGACTTCAGTTTTAGCTATCACAAAAAAAAAAAAAAATTCTGACATTTACAATTTAAAGTCTTTATGCATTCTCCATAAATGCAATCTCAATCAAATTCTTTGAAATGCTATGTCTATACTGAAATATGGGTCAAAACAACAAAAAGTAATAGGCCTAAGTGGCTTTGCATTCTACATACTAAAGGCAGTCTTGAAGTATTCAACCCCTGTGTTTTCACTTCTTTAAACTTAACTTGATTTACATAAATTTGTAGTCAGGCTTTAGTATTTCTAGCAATTCTCAGACACCCTTCATGTAAAAATAGTGGGATTTCCATTGCATCCACTTCATCAGCAACAAAGTATGCAAATGCAATGTGTGCCAATGACCGCCTGTACTGGAATGAACCCAGAACTGTCCAATAAGATGCATGCTTTTTGACCACTCCCCCGACTGCACTTATCTACTCTCCTGCACTTTCGAGGCGAGGCGAAGCTCATCTCAGACAAGCCTCGTAGGTGCGATGATTGCTCTGTATGGTTGTGTATCGGCCAAGGATAATGAGGCCATTTTACGGGACCAGGTGCACCCTAGGCTGCAAACACTGTTCCCTCATGATGTTCTCATAACATGATAACATCCCCATACACACTGCTAAACCAATACAAGAGTGGTTTAATGAACACCAGGATGAAGTCTTCCATTGCCTCCCCAATCACCAGATCTGAACATCATTGAACTTTTGTGGTTAGTTCTGGAGCGCAGAGTGCAAAGTAGATTTCCACCTCCTTCATTCCTCAAAGAACTGGAGGTTTTCCCTCTTTAAGCACAGCCCAATATCTCTCTGTACACAGTTCAGGACAGCAATCCAACCTAGGGCTGAAGCTGCTCTGAGGGCAAAGGGTGGCCTTACCACTTATTGCTTACTTCATATATCATTAGGTGTTTCTGTTATTCTGTCCATACCCTGTATATTCTTAGTGTTAGCTAGAGAAAGAGGCCAGCCTGTATGTCCCATGGGGGTACCCATATGGTTTGAGAGTACACAAATACACAGCGCCCCACTGTCAGAGGACAACACCTGAGTTCTCACACAGAAAAGCAGCTAAAAGGGTCAATGATCTCTGATACCCACTTACACACACAAACACACATACAGATACAACCATGGCACTCTCAATACACACACACACACACACACACACACACACACACACCCCTACAGTGCAGCCTTTGAATGAAGTAAATTAGCCAGACAGTACTGCTGAGTATGAAGGGCCTCTATGTGATTACATGGTTCTTATTGGGGTGAAGAGCCGTTTCCTCCCCACTGGAAACTCTATTGATCCCTGTGTAATTATCTCATAATTGTCCAAGCCACAGCACAGTACACACAGCCTGCTGATGTGATGAAGAGCCCACGGGGTCACCGTTAAAACAAATGTCTGTCTGGTAAATATTTAGCCAGTGGTGTCACGGCTCTTGCCGTGACTCTAGTTTTCCTTGTGTTTCTCGTTGTTCCCTGCCCCCTGTGTGTCTCCGCCTCCCTGGTCTGTCTTTCTGTGTTGTCTGTGCATGTCGTGTGTGGCGTGGGCGTGGCTCCCTCTCCTTCCCAGCTTCTGGGTTCCTGAGTTGCCGACACACCTGAACCTCATCACTCATCACCTCCTGTATATCAACCCCGGCGTTCCTACCAGTGGTCGCCAGATTGTTCCACCAACTCCGTGGTAGACACACTCTCGGTCGCTCTACACTTTCATGTTTGGACTAACCTTGTGTACCTAGTTCTGCTCATGTTGATCGTGTCTCTCCTGTGCCCAGGATTTCCTCCATGAGTCTCTCCACCTGCCCGCGCCACATCTGCCAGCCACCCAGCTTTCCTGCCTGTCTGCCAGCTCGCTATATACCAACCCGAGCTCCAGCCAGCCGTTTCGCTCGCCGGCTAACCCGCCAGCTCGTCAGCTCGCCGGCCAGCCCAGCCCCGATCATCTTCCCAACTCCGGCTGCCTGCCTTCATCTCTTCACCTCTAAATCCTACCTTCAATAAACCCCTTTACCTTTTACACCTTGTCCGTGTCTGCATTTGGGTCCAAGAAGACAAACCATTCCTAACAGAACAATCTGGCCAAGAATGGACCCAGCAGACACTGACACCCTCCGCCAGGCTATCGCTAACCAGGGCGCACTTGTGGGCCAACACGACCAGACCCTCCGGGACGTGATAGAGACCCTGCGGTCACTTACCTCCAGTGTGTCCCAGCTGACTGGACAAATGGACCAAGTCGCCGCGCAGTGTTTGGCTTCCCTGACTGGGACTACAGGTCTACCCGCTGCCAGTCCTTCATCTCCTCCGCTGCCCGCCATTCCGGCTCCGCTTCCTAGAGAACCTTTCGTCCCGACGCCTGAACGCTACACAGGAGATCTGGGAAACTGCCGTCGATTCCTCCTGCAATGTTCCCTTGTTTTTGAACAACAACCCTCCACGTATATCTCAGATAAGTCCCGTATAGCCTATGTCATTGGGCTTTTGAGTGGTCAAGCCTCTCTTTGGGCCACAGCTGTTTGGGAGAGTCAGTCTGAGATTTGTAGTTCATATGACAGATTTGTAACGGAGATGAAGAAGGTTTTCGATCACCCCGTTCGAGGCAAGGAAGCCTCAAAACGGCTCCTTTCTCTCTGTCAAAATTCTCTGTCAGTAGCAGAATATGCAGTAGAGTTCAGAATTCTAGCGGTAGAGAGTGGGTGGAATGAGGAGTCTTTACAGGGAGTTTTTTTCAACGGTCTTAGTGAGAGCCTTAAGGATGAGCTAGCGGCTAGGAATGAGACGACTAGTTTGGACTCCCTCATTTCCCTCTCGATTAGGCTTGACAACCGCCTTAGAGAGCGCCGCAGGGAGAAAGCTAGCCGTTCCTCCGTTTCCTCTCCTAGTTGCACCCCTAGAATCCCCTCCCGTAGCAGCTCTAACCAGTCCGTCTCCCTCGGGGCTACTGCCAGCCAGTCGGCTGTAGTCGCCGTGGACGAGCCCATGCAGGTGGGTCGAACCCGTCTTTCCCCAGCGGAGCGTCAGCGACGGATGAGGACCGGCGCCTGCATCTACTGTGGCCAGGAAGGGCACTTCCTGGCAGCTTGTCCGCTTCGGCCAAAAGAGGAGGCTCGTCAGTGACTGTGGGGGTACTGATGAGCCATACCACCATCTCTTCAACTCCCCGCACTCGTATGCAGTTCCATGCTTCCCTGCTCTGGAAGGAAGATTCCATCCCGGTGCTTGCTCTAGTTGATTCCGGCGCTGATGCGAATTTCATTGACGCCGATCTGGTATCCCAAGCTGGCATTTCCACCGAGGCCCTTTCTTCCACGCTGGATGCAAATGCACTGGATGGCAGGCTTCTGGCTCGGGTCACCCACCGTTCCGTACCCCTCAACCTCCTCATTTCAGGAAACCACAGGGAGTCCATTCAGCTCCATCTGATCTCTTCTCCTCTCGCTCCTGTGGTTCTGGGTCGGCCCTGGTTAGAGTTGCATAACCCGCATCTAGACTGGTCTATGGGGACGGTGGTTAGTTGGAGTGTCTTCTGTCATTCCCATTGCCTCCAATCTGCTCGGGCTCCTGGGGAGTCCGCTGTTTCCCCCTCTCCTGAGCCTCCTGATCTCTCCTCTGTGCCCGCAGAGTACCATGATTTGGGAGAGGTATTCAGTAAGCAGCGAGCCCTCACCTTACCTCCTCATCGGCCATATGATTGTGCCATCGACCTGCTACCTGGAGCTCCTCTGCCCTCTAGTCGTCTCTACAACCTGTCTCGTCCTGAGCGTGAGGCCATGGAGAAGTACATCCACGACTCCCTGGCCGCTGGACTTGTTCGTCCTTCCTCTTCTCCCGTTGGAGCGGGGTTTTTCTTCGTGGCCAAGAAGGATCTAACCCTGCGTCCTTGTATTGATTTCCGGGGTCTAAATGATATAACGGTAAAGAACAAGTATCCACTTCCTCTCATTGACTCTGCTTTTGTGCCCCTGCAACAGGCTACCGTTTTCTCCAAGCTGGATCTCCGGAACGCTTACCACCTTATTCGGATTCGTGAGGGAGACGAGTGGAAGACGGCGTTTAACACCCCCCTGGGACACTTCGAGTACCTGGTGATGCCATTTGGGTTAACCAACGCTCCCGCCGTCTTCCAGGCTCTCGTGAACGACGTCCTCCGTGACATGTTGAACCGCTTCATCTTCGTTTACCTGGATGACATTCTGATCTTTTCTCGGGACATGGAGGAACATACCCAGCATGTACGGTTAGTGCTCCGTCGCCTACTTGAGAACAAACTGTTTGTGAAAGCCGAGAAGTGTGAGTTTCATAAGTCTTCTGTGAGTTTCCTGGGTTATATCATTGAGCGGGGACAGGTGAAGACGGACCCGGCTAAGATCCAGGCAGTGTCGGAGTGGGCTAGACCTACTACCCGGAAACAACTCCAGCGATTCCTGGGGTTTGCTAACTTCTACCGGCGTTTCATCAAAGACTGCAGCAGGGTTGCAGCTCCCCTAACCCGGCTAACCTCTCCTGTTTCTAGCTTCTCTTGGACCCCTGAGGCTGATGCCGCATTCAACCACCTCAAGAGACTCTTTACCTCCGCCCCGGTTCTGGTTCACCCAGATCCCTCTAGGCAGTTTGTGGTTGAGGTGGATGCTTCTGACTTGGGAGTGGGGGCGGTGCTTTCCCAGCGTGCGGCCGACGACATGAAACTACATCCCTGTGCATTCTTCTCCCGACGTCTCTCTCCTGCTGAAAGCAACTATGATGTGGGTAATCGAGAGCTACTGGCTGTGGTCCTGGCTTTGGAGGAGTGGAGACACTGGCTGGAGGGGTCCGAACATCCCTTCATCGTCTGGACAGATCATAAAAATCTCTCCTATCTCCGCTCTGCCAAACGTCTGAACTCTCGCCAAGCTCGGTGGGCATTGTTCCTTGGTCGTTTCAGCTTCACCCTTACCTATCGCCCTGGTTCCCGGAACGTTAAGCCTGATGCCCTCTCTCGCCAGTCTGCACTCGAGAAATCAACCTCTGAGCCGGAGTCCATCCTTCCCTCCTCCTGTGTGGTTGCTGCTGTTACGTGGAAAGTGGAGGATGTAGTCCGAGAAGCGCAACGCACCCAGCCAGATCCAGGTAATGGCCCTCCTAACCGTCTGTTTGTGCCTGACTCCGCCAGGTCCCAGGTTCTCCAGTGGGGACATGCCTCGAAGCTCTCCTGCCACCCCGGTCTCCATCGCTCGCTTTCATTCATCAAGCGGCGATTTTGGTGGCCCTCTATGGAAAGGGATACCAGGGGTTTTGTGTCAGCCTGCTCTGTTTGTGCCCGCAGTAAATCTTCTCATCTTCCTCCGGCTGGATTACTGCGACCTCTACCCGTTCCCAGCCGTCCGTGGTCCCATATTGCGGTGGATTTCGTCACCGGCTTACCACCATCATCTGGTAACACTACCATACTTACCATTGTTGATCGGTTTTCGAAGTCTGTCCATTTTGTTCCCCTTCCCAAACTCCCATCTGCTACAGAGACAGCTGATCTGATGGTTAATCATGTGTTCCGGCTTCATGGAATTCCACTAGACATTGTCTCTGACAGAGGACCACAGTTCATCTCCCAAGTGTGGAAGAGTTTTTGCCAGGCGCTGGGTGCCACTCGCAGTCTTTCCTCCGGTTACCACCCCCAATCGAACGGCCAGACGGAGCGGGCGAATCAGGATTTGGAAGCAGCTCTTCGGTGTGTCACAGTGCGCAACCCGTGCAGCTGGAGTTCACTCCTACCCTGGGTTGAATATGCTCACAACTCCCTCACCAGCTCTGCCACAGGTATGACCCCTTTCCAAGTCTCTCTGGGTTTCCAACCTCCTCTTTTCCCCGCTCAGGAAGAGGAGGTGGCGGTGCTGTCCGTGCAGGCCCATCTCCAGCGGTGTCGTCGCATTTGGAAGGCGACTCGTGCCGCCCTCCTCCGCTCTGCTGCCCGTAACCAGCGCTTTGCCGATCGCCACCGGACTCCTGCGCCTGCATACCAGCCGGGACAAAAGGTATGGCTTTCCTCTCGGGATTTGCCTTTGCTGACTGAGTCCCGCAAGTTGGCGCCCCGTTATGTGGGTCCATTTGAAATTGAAGGGATCGTCAATCCATCTGCGGTGCGCCTGAAGTTGCCTGCCTCCATGAGGGTCCATCCCACGTTTCATGTCTCCCTTCTGAAGCCTGTCCCTTATCGCCTCCCACCGCTCCCCCTCCACCTCCCCGGATGATCGACGACCATCCAGTTTACACTGTGCATCGACTCCTGGATGTTCGCCGCCGTGGCCGGGGGTTCCAGTTTTTGGTGGACTGGGAGGGATATGGTCCTGAGGAGCGTTCTTGGGTTCCCAAGCGGGACATTCTGGATCCTTTTCTCATCCGTGATTTCTATCGGGAGCATCCGGATAAGCCTGGTCGGTCGCCAGGAGGCGACCGTTGAGGGGGGGGTAGTGTCACGGCTCTTGCCGTGACTCTAGTTTTCCTTGTGTTTCTCGTTGTTCCCTGCCCCCTGTGTGTCTCCGCCTCCCTGGTCTGTCTTTCTGTGTTGTCTGTGCATGTCGTGTGTGGCGTGGGCGTGGCTCCCTCTCCTTCCCAGCTTCTGGGTTCCTGAGTTGCCGACACACCTGAACCTCATCACTCATCACCTCCTGTATATCAACCCCGGCGTTCCTACCAGTGGTCGCCAGATTGTTCCACCAACTCCGTGGTAGACACACTCTCGGTCGCTCTACACTTTCATGTTTGGAGTAACCTTGTGTACCTAGTTCTGCTCATGTTGATCGTGTCTCTCCTGTGCCCAGGATTTCCTCCATGAGTCTCTCCACCTGCCCGCACCACATCTGCCAGCCACCCAGCTTTCCTGCCTGTCTGCCAGCTCGCTATATACCAACCCGAGCTCCAGCCAGCCGTTTCGCTCGCCGGCTAACCCGCCAGCTCGTCAGCTCGCCGGCCAGCCCAGCCCCGATCATCTTCCCAACTCCGGCTGCCTGCCTTCATCTCTTCACCTCTAAATCCTACCTTCAATAAACCCCTTTACCTTTTACACCTTGTCTGTGTCTGCATTTGGGTCCAAGAAGACAAACCATTCCTAACAAGTGGAATGAATTCATGCTGATTGCTCCAGTGGCCCATTACCTTCAAAAAGCAGAGTGCGGGGAGGAGGAGGAGGAGGGAAGGGTAAGACATGTAATCTTTTTATTGGGACATTTTTTTACCTCAATGGTCTAGTTTTTAAAGTGATGTTGAACTTTGGTAGTACCTTTGGGTTGTGTACCTTCCTGGCCATGATATAACCCAAAATTCGCAGATTCTCAACCGAAATCCAGCTGGAGGAAACTTATGCCGATGGAACGAAGAAAATAATATTTTTACCAATAATTTTAAATACGTGAAAAAAAAAAGTGAGAGACTTGTTTTTTTTAATTCCTCTGACCGAATTTTTGTGTTACACTTGTTCAAACGGAAAGGTTTAAAAAAAAAAATAAAGAAAGTGATTCACTTAAAAACAGTTCAGCAGTATGACTAGTTTTTTTTCCTCCATACAATAGCAGTGAATGGAGAGAGGAAAAAAATGCAATTCTCCAATCGATTTTGGGGTTATGTCATGGCCAGGAAGCTGCACAACCCAAGGCACAAAGTTCAACGTCACTTTAAAGGCATTTTAGTCCTACTGAACTATGAAATACATGAAAATGAAATACATTTGCACCACTAAGATTTGTTTTATTTTACATCATAACATGCCATCACATAAACAGAGTAGGCCTAACAACCTGAGACATTTCTGCTGCTTCAGGCTGTCTGCTTGGCTGTTTTCTTTCCATTCATTCAACTTCATCTTTCTCACCCAGAATGCACAGGAAAGAAAGACCCAGTCATAGGCTCTTACAAGATCACCTATGTAGCAATCACACATGGCTGTAGGACAAGTCAACAACAAAATGTGAAAAGGGTGAAATGCAAAGAAGGGTACTCCTAATTATTTTAATTTCACGGGTATTTTTGTCCCCGCTAAAGTCTGACTCTGGAGGAGGGTTATTAAAAATCGCTAGTGATCTCTCAACCTGCACTTCAGATATTTTGCATTTTACACCTGTATGCACACACACACATTCACCCACATGCAAATGACCAGGGACATGCAAATGCACACAGACACACAGACACAGACACATGCACACACACACTCTTATCCAGTGATCTTCCTAGTAGTAGCACGGGCACGGGCTCATAAGTGAATGACATTACATATACTGACACAACAATAGGTTGCTATTAACATACAGTAAATTGTGTTGAAAATAATGTGTGTTTGTCGCAAACTAGATGCACTTTTAAGGAGTTCACTGGACTGTTTACATTTACATCTCAGGTTGTTATCCAGAGCGACTTAGAATGAGCAACAGTAGAAATAAGCTTCAATACTACAGGCAAGCAACAGTAAAGAGTGTGAGGGTCAGAACCACAGCACCCTGATAACAGATGTAACAAATATTCCTGTGACCCTACACAATGCATGAGAGAAAAGAGAGGAAGATCGTTTTTTTTTTTACACTTAAAGTCAAGAGCATATTAGAGTGAGTACAAGTGGAGGAAGATATGGGAGGGGGAGGGGGGTTAAGTAATAAAGGCTATTAACAAAAGACACCATCAACTCCTTGTTCATCCATCAGCCTATAATTCCCCAAGGTAGTCCTGGTTTCTCCTTCCTCTACCGCTGATTAATTAGCGGATTTGCAGGGTGGGATCCAGTCTGCATCGCTGCCACCTCTCAGCATCCATCCCTTTCATTACAAAGGCCTACAACAACTAACAAATTAGCCTGGGTCCGATCAATACACAGGCACGCACGTACACACACACACACACACACACACACGCACAAACACGCTCAAAATGCGTTGCATTTGGAATGTCGTTTGCCTTTTCCAAAACACATATATGCATAGACACACTATGCAAAGGCGTGCACACACAGATACACACACACACACACGCACACACACACACACACTCCTGGGAAATTCAAATGAGCCATTTTGCCCTGAGTGAGGGATTAGAGGTGAAGCAGATAAACGTTTGACTGAAGGCTTTGCAGTGCCCACAGAGAGCGTAGATTTTACACAATTAAAACATCAGTGTTGTTAAGGAGAAGAAAAAAACAGGTGTGTGTGTTTGTAATTATGTGGCTCTGAGGTGGCATGCCACAGTCCAAACACAATACCAACAATTATCAGCAGCAATTAACCCATCTCCCTGCACAGCATGCGGCACACAAGAGGACATCAACTTGTAGTCCAAACAAATTCATATAATTACAGGCCAAATTGGCCAGATGAACAGAACAAAATAAAAAGCATTAAGAGCTACATTGGACTGAATGGTGCGCAATTAAATAAAAAGCCCTTGTGTCCCTGGAGTGAAACAGAGAGAGAGAGGGAGAGAGAGAGAGAGAGAGGGAGGGAGGGAGAGAGGGAGAGGGAGGGGCCATGAGAGCTTCATTTATTTTTATACTGTCTCACAATATCCATTAGTTTGAGCAGAAAGACTTCACAGAACAGATGCGTACTAACACTGATGAACAGAGAGGGAAAGACGCTGAGTAGGCGCTGTGTTGTCTTCGCAGGTGGGAAATGGAGGGGAAATTACACCACTCATCATTACCAGCCGGTACATGAGAGCCATTGTAAACAAGCAGCAAACAAATACCAGACTGGAGTTCTCTCTCTTTTCATCTTTTTGCCGTCTTTCCTCTGCTCTGGACTCCTCTTTCCCCTCATCGTCTCCTCCTTTCCTTTCCTCTGCGTTCTCACCTTCCATCCTGTTTTCCTCTCCTCTTCTCCTCTACTCTCCTCTCCTCACCTTTCCTCTCGCCTCCTCCTTTCCGTTCCTCTGCGCTGTCTCATCTTCCATCCTCTATTTTCCTCTCCTCTTTCCTTTCCTCTCCTCTCTTCACTGGTAGAGCGGGTGATCATTTCTTGTACTCTAACCAGATTGCAGTCGGATCACTGGGTGAATCGATGCTGTTTATCTCATCGGCACTTTGACACTGTGTATACCTGCATGTGCATGTATCTCTCTCTCTGTGTGTGTGTGTGTGTGTGTGTGTGTGTGTGTTTCTGTGTGTGCATGAGAGAATGAGAGAAAGGGAGAGAGAGAGAGAGAGAGAGAGAGAGAGAGAGAGAGAGAGAGAGAGAGAGAGAGATTCTTCTCAACACTGTGGATGAGTGTACTGACCACTACTTAACATCCCATCCATAGAATGTATGTAAATACATATGGCCATGTAAGGCCATATGTATTTATTTAACCAATGAGTCTGACATATATTTAAAAACACATGTACACACATTTATGAATAATATATCCTGGTAAACTACTTCAAAATGTAGTTAAATTTGAGTTTTTAATGTATTCTGGGATGAACACATAGGCTATATTTTAAAATATCAGTAAATATAGGCTCATGAATAATGTCCTGGGATAAACTCACAATTCAAAATATGTTCATGGATAATATATCCCGGGATAACGTACATTTCATGTCAAATGCATGTCTCTTCCATGTACGTAAATACATGAAAATGCATGTGGAACCCATATGAAAGTGCAAACTTTTAAATATTGACATACATTTCCTAGATTACATGACCATATATGGTACACGTAGGAGAATACACGTGTAGTTAAAATGTATGCACGCAATTTCGTCGATTTCAATACGCTATCCGTTATCACACTGTGATAAGAAGAAGGCAAATATGGAAAATTAGAATTTAGGGTGCAAGAACCGTCTATCAACTTTTACTGTCACAGTTTGCATAGTGAGCAGTTTGCATAGTGAGTGAGACCTGTGCCAAACCCGTCCGCTGCATTGTGAAGCCAACGATAAGAAGAGACATTTTACTATGCAGCTGATAAGAAACGTAAGACCATTTAACACAGACAGGCTCTTGTTTTAACTTGTTTTAACCTTTTATCGTTTAAGGCAATGCTCCACGCACACTGTAAGACAGGGAAAGCGCATAAACCAGAGAATACTGCAACCAAAGAGAAAAAAAACAAACAGACACAAACTTACCGCTCTCCAGATATAGTCTTTGGTCTTTCTTTTTCATCGTCAGCAACCTCGTTTTAAAATGAGATTTAAAATAAATGTGATGCTCGATGTGAATTGTCACGTTACAGCTCTCCGTCTGGGAGCTCAGGGAGAACTGTCAACAGCTTCCACCCCCAGCCCCTCCACACACACAGACACACGCGCGCGCACACACTTACACACACACACACACACACACACACACACACTTATGATGTTATCATTAGGATAGCAGTTTCCCCCCCTCAGTTTAATTAATTCTCTAAATGTCTTGCTATAGGCTTTTATTTATAGCCGCTGCACATACCTACTGTGTTTCGTAAATAAGAACCCATAACTCTTCACAGTACTTTGCTATTTGCCATCGGATTGACTGATATAGGTATATTGATTTTATTTCAGTGCCATGGACTCTAGGAAAGGTTTCTCTTTTTGAGCAATATGATTATCATTTTCATACAGACACATTACCTGGGAGCTGCCCGCAGTTCCCAATACAACCAGTTTTCTACTGTTGGCCACTAAGCAGCTCCACTGGTAAAACAGAGGTGTCTTGCTCAAGGGCACCTCGTTTTTTCCACATCCAGATTTCCCCAGTTGGTTCCGGGGTTCGAACCAGCAACCAGTCACAAGCTCTCTCTATATCCCAATTTTTATTAGATGCAAGGCACAAAAAGTACTATTCAAAAACTCACTCCATACTCATTCATTGATTCAGTCATTCATTCACTCACAGTTAGCCTCTCTGCCCCCTAGTGGCTGTTAGGAGGCATGGCAATGTCTACTGTTTTTACAGACACACGTTTCCATTAAAAAAAAAGGGGAGGTCAACCCAGGCTGGACCAACATCCATGTAGAAAATGTGGCCTTCATCACTGATATGATGAAATAATGTTATTACAAGCACGTAATGGAGCCTTAAAATACTGCTTCTCATTTTTTAAGCACTACACATTCAGTTTAGTAGTTGCATTAAAATAAATCCATACTACTGAGTGAGCTTTGTAGGCTATTTGTGGCCAAATGGAGTTTGATAATTATAGAAAGGATTTATGTGACAATTTGTGTGTTCTGTTTTTTAATGTAACCATCAACATTCAGCAGTGCAAAGAGGCTTCAGCAGGTACCAGGCTGAAGGTGGATGAAATAAATGAAGCCTCAAAACCTGAACTCTGGTGTTGACTCTTGTCATTTTGTCTTGTAACTCTGCTTGCTAAAACAACATCAACAACAACATCTGTATTGGCTTGTGTATATGCACAGGCTTCTGTTTGTTTATCAGTTGATATTGGTTAATACTGGGGAGGCAGGATGGGTGGGTATAGAAACTTTGTTTTGTTTTCAAAAGGCTATATTGTGGTTTCTTTCAGTCTGTTGATTACATCAATGAATACTACAAAACTTTAAAGTTTATTGAGATGCCACTGAAATAACTTGTTATAGCCTATAGGTTATGAACCAAATTTATCTAGCAGGTGACATCAAATGCCAAAATGCAAGCGATTTTTTTTTTTTTTTTCTATTTGGCCTCGAAATTGATCTACAACCATACTAAACATTTTAAAAAAAAATCAATATTAGCACCAAAGAGCTCAAGCAAAAAAATGCAGCAAACCTGAATCCCTTATTTGGGCAGAAAATGTAGGCTAGACTATGTGTTCGTGGTCTAGGAGAGAAAGTTGTAGGCGTCCAATACTGCCGCGAGAGGCTTTACCATGGAGTCTATGGAACACCCGGTGTAGCGTCGAACGGGTTGAAGTTACCACACGGGGAAAAAAAGCTGGGTGTGTGGTTATGTGTGTGTGTGCAATGGCAAAATAGTAACATAGGGAAACCAGACCCAAAAAGTAGTAGCTAACAAATAAACAATGGGCTACAATGGAATCACAGACAAGGACACTGTTGAAAAATGTAAATGCGTTGCAGTTCTTTAAATGAAGGGACTGAATATGCAATACATGCCTTTGATAATGCTAAGTCTTCCTCTTGCTATTCCATTTTAGTTTTGTTGATGGGTTCTGCCACCAGCTGGCCAATTAGTTGTTGTTGACTTGAAACAGAGGAAAGGGAGGAAACTGCAATTAATGCCTAGAAAACATTTAGTCTTACACACCCTCACATTTAACAAAAATCTGTCTCAAGTCATGAGTTTTTAGTCCTACAGCTGCTCACATCTTAAGATTCTGTTAAGACTGAGAATCATGCAGCATCACACATTAAAAGACTCCAGCAGGATTTTTCAGACATTTGGTAGTAGTTCCTTGCTTGCATCACGCAGGTTTCCAGAGCATGTGAAGGATTACACAGTTCAAAGTTACAACATCCCCCTCCTTCACCATCCACACACACACACACACACACACACACACACATACAACAAACCATACTACACAACCCACAGAGAGAGATAAAGGGAGAGATAAACTCTCGTTCTCTCCACAGCTCCACCAGTTTCTCCTCCAGTTCGACGGTCCAACTGAACTTGTGCTTCCCCGCCATCGCCATGTTTACCACTCAGTCTGTCTGTCGGCAGCGCACCTATTGGCTGTTGAGTGTAGCATTATAAATCGTGTCGCTGACCATCACACACCTTTTGAGCCAAGACTAAAGACCTAAGACAATATTAAACATAAAATAGAAACAGGTGCGCTTCTTCCAAAAAGGCTACTTTGTAGCTGGGTGCTGGACTTCAATGACAAGAGTTCGAGTTGAAAGAAAGCAGCACACCAATATAATAATAAAAATAATATAACAAATGACTGCTAACGCGTTTCGGTATTACACCTTCATCAGAGCACAACGATACTCTGATGAAGGTGTAATACCGAAACGCGTTAGCAGTCATGGCCAAAAAATAAATTGGTTTTGCTACTTTAAATTTGTCTAAAACTGTGAAATCGCTTCAAATATCGTCTAGTGTAAGGTCAGCATAAGAGGACTTAGCGGATCTGGAGCTTTGCCATATGCAATATGACCTATGTGGTCTATAAACTGGAATGTGAGTGCAACTGTTTCTATATCGGACAAACGAAAAGGAGACTTAAGGATAGACTGGCAGAGCATAAAAATGCCATACGTACTAATAATCTCAGTTATCCAATTGCTGTCCATTACAGGGAAGCTGGCACCCCAGCCCCAACTCCTTTAAAGCCATGGCTGTTCAGAGGTCTCCTCCAGAGGGAAACGTATTGGATCTCAACCCTCAAGACCACCAAATTCCCAGCGGCCAACCAGGATGACTTGGACTTCTCTCCTTGTCTCTACCCCCCCCCCCCCCCCCCCACCTGGTGGATCCTTCTGACACTATCCCCCAGGCCTTCATATTCCCAGTAGTCCATCTATTGTTTTCCCCCCATTGCCGCTCTCCTCACCTTCTGTAGGTGGATCTACTTTTTGAATGAAACCCTTCAAATTTACCCACTAACATCATCCCCAAAAGACAAATCAGCTCCCATCAGTTATTTTATATTTTTGTTTGTTTGTTTGCTTTTTTTTTTTTTTCTTTTTGGCTGCCAGATTTCGTCACTATTTATTTATATTGTGTTATTTGGAATATACCTTTAAAAATGACCAAATAATGTGAAGAAAAAAAACTATTAGCTTATCCCTCTATGACAGTTTAATCTCTCCATGCATTGTCAATGACAACCAACTGTGTAACTTTTATGAAGTTGACAGATATTTTTATTTAGCTGTACGTGCCACACCTCGCAACACTGAAATAAATAAATGAGTGGATAAATAAGTAAATAATATAGACTTAATTGATTGGCTATCTTTTAATGAAATAATTTATTTTCGATGCATTTATTTATTTATGCTGACATTTCACATTTTAATTAATTATTCTGACATAAATATATGTATTTATGAGGACATTTCACATTTTTATTTACATAGGCCTATTTATTTAAGTCCAAATAAATCCTCCATATCTCACTCCCATCAGAGGGAAACTGCAATAACATTTAATTTTGTTACAATGACATAACAGATGTAACTTTATTCCTCTATAGTTTTTATTCTTATGTGAAGTGCATAACATGTTTTAATCTGGAGTTTAATGTTAATTAAATTTCACAGAAAAAAAAAAAAGACTAAAAGTTTTATAATAACCAAACATTTTGTCTGGAAACAAAGAAAAATATCAACATGGGGAACAAAGTGAGCAATGAAATATATAGCATATACTTTGCTTTTTACCAAGTAGGCTATTGTCTGAAAGTTAGGAAGTGTCGAAGGCTGAATGGACTGCTTGTCATGGGGAGTAGAAGTTCATTTGAATGGAGCCGAGTGATTTGAAAGAAATTTAAGCAAATAGTGATCATAGATATTGAAATTGTTAGATAGGACATCGGACTTGAGGTTTTGCACTGTTCTGAATGAATGGGACTTTGTGGAGTAAGCTCTTATCAGACATGGTAGTTCAACAGCATCAGCATCAGCTGGGCGGAGCTGCAGCATAATGAATTCAGAGTGTGCTACTTTTTATACTATTAGTATCTTCAAATGAATACTTTAATTCCAAAACAATACATATAGAAAAAACTTGTATTAATTAAAGGGCTTAGAACAGCTAATAATCTCAAATTATATTCATAATTCAATAGCGATATTGTTAAGGAAAATTACACCTTTCAAATGGTGGATGTCTCATTTTTGAATGAAGCTCTTCAAATTTACCCACTAATTTACCCACTAATATTTTACGTTCTGTTTTCTTTTTGTTTGCTTTTTTTTATTAGGCTGTCAGATTTTGTCACTATTTATTTATATGGTGTTACTTTGAATGTACCTTTCACAATCACCAAGTAATGTACAGTCAAAAGCAAAATGGCAAAATTTGCACATTATTAGGATTGAGGATTATTAGGAAAACTGGTGCACACTGCCCGCTTTTGAAAATGGCTTTTTTTCAACCTCCAGGGTTAAACTGACTCATTCATTGTGGTAAACTCTGCTCAAGTACTGAGTGAGATTAACTCAATATCTGAGACAAATTAGAGTTATTATTTATTCATACAAAACATGGAAACAACTGCTTCAACTTAGCAGTCCAAAAGCCCTGTCAAGATATTCTTTGGTCCCACAACTCTTTGAATGAAACTGCATCTATATAGTCAACCATGTATTCCACACTATACTGAAGAGTCCCCAATAATTCATCCTTCATCTAATATCCCATGATACACAATGGCATGCAGGGAGTCCCAACATGCTTTTGACTGTATATTGTCCTTCAAAATTAGAAAGTTGAATTGAAACAGATGCTTCCGTTGTTAAAATGAGCAGTTTGGACTTGGAAGATGATGTTTAAGGAGTTCTGGTGATGTTGATGGGACACGAACCTGAGGCAGTTTGGCAAAGAGGTTTGTGTGACCAAATAGTAACTTTACTGTATATTGATTTAATCACTTTTAGAAATTAGTCACAATATGTACGATCGCACCAAAAAGACCAACTTCAGCTCACCTTTTGCTGAACTTTTTGACTTCAAAGTTACACAGCGTCTGTGATAATAAAGTACCGTTTATACTGAACAAAAATATAAACGCAACACTTTGTGTAGGAATGTCCAAACCGGCAAAAGCGACAATCGGGAGGAAATCTTTTCAGATACGGACAGCCTGACAAGGTTTTTCCTGTTTTCGAGTAGACGAGTAGAGTTTCGGCACACTGCCTCCAACAGAGAGGGAAATGTACATTGAAAAAATTAACTTAATTGGCCTCCATCAATGTCCTTTTTCATTACTCCTTTCATTACTGATTAATGATCCCACACAGAGCCTGAAGTGAAATACTTTGACATTTACCACTATTTAATTTAATCACCAGGTAAGATAATAAATTGACCTTGAATAATTTCACTTCATATTTAAAAATCTGAAATACAGCTATGCTTTTCAGACTATAAGTTTGAGTGACATTGGTTATTAAAGTGGATTGTTACTAAGTGAACTATCTTATGTTAGCCAACAAGACCCACACATGAACACAACTCATCTGTTTTAGAGGAACTGGCTCAGTAATGTTAGTTTAGTAGCAGCCTAATGTCAGGACAGCATGGCAGCGTTTAAACACATTTTAACATACAGGTTATCTTACAAGAATATAACTAGATAATTACTGGTAACTTACTTACCAGTGACAAAATACTGGCCACATTATAAGTGTACTTAGTCTCGGGGTCCCAAAGTTTTCCCCCTCTTCTTCTTCTTCCATGTACCACTGTCAGCGCCTCTTTCCATTGCCTGGATCCACAACGGCTCCCTTGTTTTGCTCGGGAGCAAAAAAAACTGTAATTCACGGTTTTTAAGTTTGTTGTCTGTGCAGCCCACCACACAACAGCTTTTAGGCATGTTTAATTTGGGGAATAATGACAATGATGTGCATTCAGTCAGACAAGGTGAATGTAGAGTGGTGCAGCGGTTTCCCTCACGATGGGCGTGGCCTATTTTATGCACTGTCTCTATATAATGTTGATAAATATGATAATGTTTATAAATATGATGGCAGCTTTTATTGGCATGAAATTCATATTTCTTTCATCTCTTTGTGAAAAGGACAACAGCACAGTTTTTTCCATGACAGTAGTTACCTCAAACCGCTTCTTAATATCTTCTCCCACTATTGAGATATTAGCAATTTTTGCTGACTCATCAGATACACTGTTTATGTGCCCTGTCTGTCATTCCCTCTCTTTTTCTCTCTTGCTTGTGTGTGTGTGTGTGTGTGTGTGTGTGTGTGTGTGTGTGTGTGTGTGTGAGTGTTGCCCTATTTTCACTGTTCCAGTGTTGTGGTATTGACATTAGGTTTAGGGTCAGGGTTAGGAAAAGTATTTAACAGATTTTAGTTGCATCCAACAGTTTTATAGCGCTGTGCTGTTGTTAAGGAGAGTTAGGCTGTTGTGTCTATTTATAAATATCTATCTATGTTTGTTTATTATTTAATGATTCATCTAAACTCTAAATCTGATCCATGTTAGCCACCTCAGACATCTCAGCTGTCTACATCAGCCATATTGGCTGTTTTTCTGCTCTCCTCATGGATATTCACATTTTGTTTCTCTCCTACTGAGAGCAAACCTCTTGTTCTGTATCAAGTGTGAAGCACCACAGTCTTCATTTCATTTCAGTTGGTGGATGACTCTCTCTCTTTCTTTGTCTCTCAGATGTCACAGGGGGTGATGTGCAGAAGAGGCTCAGCGGAGGTCAACTGTGTGGACAAACTGAGCGGCTGTATCATGTCCGACTGAGAGCAACAGCTCCTGGATCTACAGGCTACTGTGGAGGCTCTCTGATCAGTCCCCAGTGGATTCTGACTGCAGCTCACTGCTGGAAGTCAGGAGGGTGAGACAGAGACTATTTTACTTAAAAAATTAGCTGCAATATATTGCTCACACCTTAAATTCAGTATTTGATGTTGCAATCTTCAATGTATCCATGTAAAAAGTATGATGTCATAAACAAAACAAACTCATTAACCAAATCTCCACCCCATTTTGCAGTGAGTCCTTTACCTGTCACTTTAAGTCTGTGCTTTGGGGAGAAATCAGCCCATCAGTATCAGAAAGGATGCTGACTGACAGAACATTTCCTTCAGGATATGTTACAGCAGTGTTGAACCAGTCAACCTGAGGGTCACGACCCATAAGTGGGTCGCTGGACCGATCCAGCTGGTTCAATGACTGGGGCAAGTGTCAGTAAAGAAAGTCCTGCCAGGCTTACAGTAATAGCTGCAAACATCTAAACACTATGGACATCTAATAGACATATTTTTAGTATTGAAAAGAAAAAAAAAAAACTTTTATTTTTCTGTTATAAATTGAATTCTGGTGTGTTCCACTGGGAGAAAGTTGTGCATGTTCCAAATATTGATCAGACTGTTCTACACTAGAGGAATAACATACTGGATGTATTAAATTGTCTGATGTTCCTCTTTCACCCCTTCCCATTTGTAGGACTATGTATGCAAATGTCAGTGTGCATCCAGGTCCAGGAGAAGAAGTTCCAATCAAAAGTCATGAGGTCTATAGTGACACTAACGGCAGACATGACATCATGCTACTGTAGCTATCTCAGACACCCACTACGATTCACCCAATTGCTCTTCCTAACTGTGCTCCTGGCTCTTCTCCAATGTGAGTTGCAATCTTTTTCCCAAAAACATCTTTGTATGTGTTTTTGTAGTTTAGTTTTAAGAGATACCAATATTCAGTACTGATTTGCTGTGTCTGGTTCAGTTTCATTGGAGTCAACATTATTATTTTGTTTTAAAATCCCAATCTGAGTTTGCAGGATGGCAGGTTGCCCCACTACTGGTGTCATTTACATTTATTAGATTTAACAGGTGAAAGCAAGCTTGAAGAGGTGGGTTTTGAGGGCCTGTTTGAAAGATGGTAGGGTCTTAGCCTGTCGGATGTGGATGGGGAGGGCGTTCCAGAGGGAGGGTGCAGCAACTGAAAAGGCCCTGTCGCCCCAGGTCCGGAGCTTGGTCCTGGTGGTCTCTAGAGTGGTTGCGTCCGGACCTGAGGCATCGGGTAGGGGTGTGGCGGGGGATGAGGTCGGAGAGGTATGGAGGGGCCAGGTTGTGTATGGCTTTGTAGGTGGTGAGTAGTATTTTAAAGTCAATCCTATGTTTAACCGGGAGCCAGTGGAGGTTGTGAAGGACAGGGGTGATGTGATCTCGGCTGCGGGTGGAGGTGAGCATGCGGGCAGCGGAGTTCTGGACGTATTGAAGTTTATTAAGGGTTTTGTTAGGTAAGCCGTAGAGGATGCTATTGCAGTAATCGAGTCTGGAAGTTATGAGGGCATGGATGAGTGTTTCGGCAGCGGCAAAGGACAGGGAGGGCCGGAGGCGGGCAATGTTCCTGAGGTGGAAGAAGGCAGTTTTTGTGACCTGGTTGACATGAGGTAGAAATGAGAGGGTGGGGTCAAGGATGATTCCGAGGTTGCGGACCTGGGTGGAGGGGGTGACGATGGAGCCATCGATGTTTAGTGCGAAGGTCCGGCGTTGCCCGCAGAGGGAGCTGCCGTGGCTGACGTGCACCTCTCCAAAAATGTAACTACGCGTCGGGTGACGCACGACCGCGAGAACGGTGATTGGCCCGCTTCGTATTCCTCCGACCTGTATCCGGTTAATGTCCGCCGATAGTGAAGACAGTGGAGCAGATAGAAGAGAGACGAGCTGAGGAGGGCTGCAAATATATTGATTTGTAGAACACTTCATCCCCAAATTATAAAGACAACCAGATGTCACTGAATTCATGGTGAGAAATATCCCAGAACACGAGTTTCAGAGAATGTAAACACTACTACTTCTTCTGTTGTTACTTCCATGTTAACAAAGCACGCTACAGCCGTCTAGTGTTTCGGTGGAGTAGCCTACTGCACGATCACCAACGTGAAACCCTAAATGCTTTCACCGCCGTACCCCCGTGCCCCCCGGTGTCGTTGACGGAGAAGTCTAATTCACACTTTAGCCTCTCTGCCCCTAGTGGCTGTTAGGAGACATGGCAATTTCTGCAGACGACACACTGAACCAGGATCATTCACTCGCCTCCTCTCTGCAACACTGCTGAACTGTGCAGGCTGCTTTGCATCGACGACACTGTGTGTCCTCGTTAATCTACTCACATTACAGGCCTTAACGCTCCATTCCTATTTTCTGCTCAGAACTGATCCTTTTGTCTTGACTGTTCATATTCATGTTTGGATGTGAGTGACCCATATCCGACATCAGTGTGAACAGACCTCTGCCCTGAAAGGACCCACATGCGCACATGAACAACAACAAAAAACGTCATATTCATCAGTCCATCATGGAAATTAATGAAATAGTGGCGCAAGCGTTCATCTCAAGGGGTGTTGAGGATGAGGGCGCACAAAAGGGTCAAAGGCATGGCTGTAGCTGTATTAGCAGCTCCTGTTGCTGGTGTTGCTGTCCATTTTTTTTTAAGTGAGCTGTTGCCGACACTGAGTGATGATGACAGTGATCTGTGCCTGCGCAGTGGAGTGTGACGTAAAAAAACCCACATGAATTCCAATCTGACAGTTCTCACTGCGGTCGCATGGCCACAGATCAGATATGCATCAGATCTAGGATCACATATGAAAGTGGCCCAAATCTGATTTGAAAAGATCAGATTTGTGTTTTTTGGTGTTCACACTGCTCTGAAAGAATCAGATTTGTGTCACATGTGAGTAAAATAAATCAGATTTGGGGCTCTTCCACCTGTAATGTGAACATAGCGATTATCTTCAAATCATTCTTCAGTCATATCAAAATGTTTTTTTTGTTTTTTTTTCCAAATGCAACTTAGTTTCATATTTTTTGAGAAACAAATGACAATTTCTTGAAAGATAGCAGATCATTACATTTTCTTTAAGATAATGCCACTTGACTCAAGAACATTCTTAAAACAAGTTGAGACGCATTCAGACAAGGAAAATTATCTAATACCACTGGAAGAGTTTCATTCATTTGATTTTCAAGAGATTTAATGTCCTTTTAAGAAGGATTTTTTTTGTTTTGTTTTTGCAACATAGAATCTCACTTTCCTTTTCCACTCTCCTCTAGTACCTACTCCTGTGTACTGTGAAAATATAGGAGCTATCAACTGTAAAACATATTCAACTCATCAGCCGCTTCCCAATGAAATACCAAGGGACCAACGACACTGTTTCTGTGGAGAGTCAGAACTACATCACCTATGTCCAGTGAGTAATCATCTGCATGACCTCTAACCTTATGTCTTCTGTTCAGTCATTACACATTTTGACAAATGGAAGACAGTCAATAAATGGCCAGAAGTAATACTTGATTTGTATGACATTTTTTTTTTTCTCTGTTTCTTTTCTCTCTCTTTCTGTCACTCAGGGTGACTCTGGTGGAGGAGTGGAGTATGACAACAAGATCTATGGTGTCATTGCTAACCGTGAAAGGACCAATTTATGTAATCAACAAGGTGGGTTCATGGATGTCTGTGCATACATGCCATGGATCAATCGTACTATTAATGGCATACCCTAGGCTGAAACTCTTTCATAATAAACAATCTATGAGATCTCAGCTCTACAAGAAATTGATGTGATTTCTGTGTCTTTTGTTCCCAGAAAATGTTACAAACTGGAAAACGTGTTTGGCACAATAGTTATGTAAAATTGTGATTCTCATTTTCTTATATTAGGATACAAATGTGAAAATCACTACACTAACACAAGATAATAGCCTGGTCTATAATATAACTTACATTGTGCCACCTAACAGGAAACACAATGTATTTAAGATAAAAGGTAGTGAGATAAGTAGCTTGGCTGTAGAGTGAGTCAGTGGTTAGAAAAACTGGTTTGTAACTGAAACATCACAGGTTTGATCTCTGCAGCAGTCAGTGTGTCCTGTTGAACTGTTACATTTACATTTACATTTACACTAGAACCGCCAAGGGGTCATTTTTACCCCCCTTGCGTTTTCAAATGCATGTAACTCTGTTAAAATAAAACCCCTACATCTCTCAGTTCATGACTTTTCCTAAAATGGGTTTATTAATCATCTAGTGAATTATGGGGGGTGTGGGATAAAAAGAAAAAAAAAAAGATAATTTATACCTAGAACCTCTTCATCTGAGGAGTACCAGCCTCCACCCCGTTAAAAAAGGCTTCTGGTGACAGGTAGGCTCCTACAACTCAACTTGAAAATACGTGACTCTAGCTATAGCATAAAACAAACATTACAATCTATATCATAGTATAATTACTCTCAATAGAGCGATCACACACCTTGCCCATATCGCCACCGCGGGACGCCTCTGCTGTCGGAGTTTCTGGAGTGTGTGCTGTTGTGAGTAGTGTGTGTGTGTGTGTGTGTGTGTGTGTGTGTGTGTGTGAGAGCGAGAGAGAGACAGAGAGAGAGCGCTCCGTTTTTTTATTCCCAGTAGCATAACTAAAACAACACGTTATTATCCAAAATTCGTTTTTAACTTTTACTTAATGTTCTTCTCCTACAATAATTAAATTGTTTAAATGTGTTAATTATTTTGTTGTTTGTTTGTTGTAGCCTACAGTGTATTGATGAATTTTAAAATGTATTTTAAAATGCGCCTTTTTTCGATCTGTAATGAAATAAAGCAATTGTAAAATTAATAAACCCCATAAACTGAATTTTAAATAGTTATTTTGTCAAGTCTTACTTATTATTTAAAAAAATAGATGAAAATGAACAACTTAACTGCTTCAAGAAATGACATCTTTGCGATTGCTGACGCTGTTGCGGCAGGGGGTAAAAATGACCCCCTGGCGGTTCTAGGGGGTATTGGAATGTTGGCGGTTCTAGTGTTTAACACAATGAACCTAACATAATGAATTACTATTTGTGATTAATAGTACAATAATCTTGTTAATCTAATACATTTTTCAAGTTACCTAGCATTAATGTAATAGCTTTTTTTATTACATTAATCAGCCTGATTAATTTTATTAAGTTTTATTAGTATTAAATTATTGGTTTTTATTCAAGGAGAACATTTGTGCTCAAACAACTAGAATAGACACGCTTCCTTAAAAACGAAGACAAACCATGGAAACGAGGTGTGACAAAACTTGTTGGTTTAGTTCTACATAGAAAAATGACATGCCGGTAAAAAATCAGAAAAAAATCACCTTCAACCCGATACCTTTAATTCAAATATCAATGCAAAAGCTGAAATTCAGCATTAATTTATGCTAATGCCTACTGTATGTGTCACTTAGCAACAACTTTGTTTAGCTACTGTTCAAGAGCAGGTATTGATAGACAGAAGAATAACATTTAATTTTTGTTCAATTAAAATGTAATTATTCATTAAAAAATAAAATACATAGCATTTGCATTTTTTTTGTAACAATGGCGCCTTAATGCCACTTTGAAATAACAATAAGCCGGTCAAAGCAGAGATTTAGGCTTCACATCTTACCTGTTCTATAATCAGTATAAACCACAGCCTCTCATGGCTTATTGCTCAACTCTTCTCACTTAAACTCCATTCCCATACTCACTCTCAACACTGACCAACCAACACAAACACAACAATATTACTGCACCATTTAATCCAAAACACTCCTCATAGTTTGCACACTCAACTTCTCTCTCAGCAACAACAAGCTAATGGAGTCTGACCCCGCTGGCTTCAGATAGCTCGCTCAGAGGTTCAGACTGCATAGAGCCAACAGTCAGACACTGATGGCAGGACAGACCCTGCAGAAACCTGTGATTCAGTGTGATTCACTTCTTCCCTGCGTTTGCATGAAGCGGCAGCAGGGTGGCGTTGTGAGAAGAGAGGCCACCAGTCAACTGCAGTTCAGTCATTCAGCAAACATCGGCCCAGCTGAAGTGTCCTGAGCAACACACTGACTCCCTGCCAGCTGCAGTAGCTGAGCCTGTGCTCTGAACTTTCCTTCAGCTTCACTAAAGTACCACATTGTTATTAATCACCTGTTGTGCTTTAACTTGCAGCTGAAACTAATGTGATCTAACCTTTTCTCTGTGCTGGTTCAGGGTTCAGGTCTGAGGGAGAGAAGGTGCAAATTACATTTGAAGGCATTTAGATGACGTTCTTATGCAGAGTTCATTACTAGGAGTGAGTGAGTAGGGGTTTATGTCTTGCTCAAGGACACATGGCTGTTGTGGGAATCAAACCTGTAACCTTCCTGTCAGTGATCAGTCATTGTATTCACTAGGACACTTTGCTAACCAGATAGCTGCTGTAGAGAGAGAGAGAGAGAGGAGAGAAAGAGAGAGAGAGAGCAGAGAGAGAGAGAGAGAGAGAGAGAGCGAGAGAGAGAGAGAGAGATAGAGAGAGAGAGAGAGAGAGAGAGAGAGAGAGAGGTGGTTTGTGGTCATATCTCTCTCACATCAGAGAGAAATTGCAATAACATTTCATTTTGTTACAAAGACATAACAGATATAACTTGATTCCTCTATTAGTCGTTTTTCTTATGTGAAGTGCATAACATGCATTAAACACTGTGGAAAGAAGTCTGGAGTTTAGCGTTAATTCAATTTCACATTAAAAAAAAAAAGTTCAGAGAACATTTTACCTGGAAACAGAGAACAATATCAACATGGTGATCAAGCAAAGTGAACACTGAAATGTTTATACTTTACTTTTTACCAAATATTCTCTGGAAGTTAGAGGGTGTTGAAGGCTGAATGGATTGCTTGTCATGGGGAGTAGAAGTTCATTTGAATGGAGCCAAGTGATTTGAAAGAAATTTAAGCAAATAGTGAGCAGAAATATTGAAATTGTTAGATAGGACATTGGACTTGAGGTTTTGTACTGTTCTGAATGAATGGGACTTTGTGGAGTAAGTTCTTATCAAACACTGTAGTGCCAAGCCCTGGATGACATTAACTCAACGTCTGAGATAAATTAACGTCAAGTACATTTAATCTGAGTCATTATTTATTCATACAAAACACATGGAAACAACTGCTTCAGGTCAGCAGTCCAAAAGCCCTGTCAAGATATTCTTTGGTCCCACAACTCTTTATATGAAAATGCATCTATATAGTCAACCATGTATTCCACACTATACTGAAGAGTCCCCAAGAATTCATCCTTCATCCAATTTCCCATGATACACAATGGCATGCAGGGAGTCCCAACATGCTTTTGACTGTATATTGTCCTTTAAGACGAGAAAGTTGAATTGAAACAGATTTGTAGGTTGTTAAAGCGAGCAGTTTGGACTTGGAAGATGATCTTGGAGGAGTTCTGGTGATTTTGATGGGACACAAACCTGAGGCAGTTTGGCAAGAGGTTTGTGTGACCTTTTGCTCTTTTCAGTGTAATGCCATTCTCCCACTGTCACTTGATGAAAGACGAAGGCAAACAATAGATATGTTTTCAGATATTTGCATAACTTTTCAGCTTCGTAGCCAATGGAGTTGTGTGGATAAAGTTTCAGAAGGTGATTGGTGGTTCAAAGGCCAACAGGACGGTGTGAACAGATTTAAAGAGGCGCTGCTGTCCCAGCAGGAGGGCAGACATCGGAGGGTCAATGACAGCGATGGCTCGACTAATGCTTCTTCTCCTTTTGGTGTGGGCTGGTGAGTACTCAACACTGTACTTTACACTTCCAATACTTACTTTAACCTTGCCTTATTTTTAAAATGATCATACTTTCAATTTTTGTTTATAATGTATTCTTGAAATCTTATTTTATAAATATGATGGCAGCTTTTATTGGCATGAAATTCATATTTCCTTCATCTCTTTGTGAAAAGGACAACAGCACAGTTTTTTCCATGACATTTTTACTTGTCAGTAGTTACCTCAAACCACTTCTTAATATCTTCTCCCACTATTGAGATATTAGCAATCAGTTTTTGCTGACTCATCAGATACACTGTTTATGTGCCCTGTCTGTCATTCCCTCTCTTTTTCTCTCTTGTGTGTGTGTGTGTGTGTGTGTGTGTGTTTGTGTGTGAGAGAGTGTTGCCCCATTTTCACTGTTCCAGTGTTGTAGTACTGACATTAGGTTTAGGGTCAGGGTTAGGAAAAGTATTTAACTATTTTTAGTTGCATCCAACAGTTTTATAGCGCTGTGCTTTTGTTAAGGAGAGTTAGGCTGTTGTGTCTGTTTATAAATATCTATGTTTGTTTATTATTTAATGATTCATCTAAACTCTAAATCTGATTCATGTTAGCCACCTCAGACATCTCAGCTGTCTACATCAGTCATATTGACTGTTTTTCTGCTCTCCTCATGGATATTCACATTTTGTTTCTCTCCTACTGAGAGCAAACCTCTTGTTCTGTATCAAGTGTGAAGCACCACAGTCTTCATTTCATTTCAGTTGGTGGAGGACTCTCTCTCTTTCTCTTTGTCTCTCAGATGTCACAGGGGGTGATGTGCAGAAGAGGCTCAGCGGAGGTGAACCGTGTGGACAAACTGAGCGGCTGTATCATGTCCGACTGAGAGCAGTATTTCAGAACGCTACACTTATATCTACAGGCTACTGTGGAGGCTCTCTGATCAGTCCCCAGTGGATTCTGACTGCAGCTCACTGCTGGAAGTCAGGAGGGTGAGACAGACTATTTACTTAAAAATGAGCTGCTCACACCTTAAATTCAGTCTTTGATGTTGCAATCTTCAATGTATCCATGTAAAAAGTATGATGTCATAAACAAAACAAACTCATTAACCAAATCTTCAGCCCATTTTGCAGTAAGCCCTTTACCTGTCACTTTAAGTCTGTGCTTTGGGGAGAAATCAGCCCATCAGTATCAGAAAGGATGCTGACTGACAGAACATTTCCTTCAGGATATGTTACAGCAGTGTTGAACCAGTCAACCTGAGGGTCACGACCCATAAGTGGGTCGCTGGACCGATCCAGCTGGTTCAATGACTCAATGACTGGGGCAAGTGTCAGTAAAGAAAGTCCTGCCAGGCTTACAGTAATAGCTGCAAACATCTAAACACTATGGACATCTAATCGACATATTTTTAGTATTGAAAAGAAAAAAATATTTTACTTTTATTTTTTATTTTTCTGTTATAAATTGAATTCTGGTGTGTTCCACTGGGAGAAAGTTGTTCATGTTCCAAATATTGATCAGACTGTTCTACACTAGAGGAATAACATACTGGATTTCTTAAATTGTCTGATGTTCCTCTTTCACCCCTTCCCATTTGTAGGACTATGTATGCAAATGTCAGTGTGCATCCAGGTCCAGGAGAAGAAGTTCCAATCAAAAGTCATGAGGTCTATAGTGACACTAACGGCAGACATGACATCATGCTACTGCAGCTATCTCACACACCCACTACGATTCACCCAATTGCTCTTCCTAACTGTACTCATGGCCATCCTCCAATGTGAGTTGCAATCTTTTTCCCAAAAACATCTTTGTATGTTTCTTTGCAGTAGTTTAGTTTTAAGAGATACCAATATTCAGTACTGATTTGCTGCGTCTGGTTCAGTTTCATTGGAGTCAACATTATTATTTTGTTTTAAAATCCCAATCTGAGTTTGCAGGATGGCAGGTTGCCCTACTACTGGTGTCATTTACATTTATTGGATTTAAGACTTATTTTGACTTTTTATGATAAAAGGACTATGTGACAGTTGAATGAGTTTGGCAGGTATTTTGAGGCTGTAAAAGGTTTGTCTGCAGAACCTTCCATCTTAAGTCTGAAATCTAAAAATCTTCAAGCAGAGATGAGAATATGACTAAGAATTAAATAGTTGAATGAACTTCTGAAAGCCAGACATGTCAGCTGTCTATCAGCCTATTGTTGTTGAGACCATTATTTGGTGTAATGTAGTGAAATGTGTTATGGGTATTGTTTTATTCAAGTGGTTCAGTGACACTCAGACCTTCCAGGTTATCTCTGCTCTATAAATTGTTTCTTCTTATGACTGCTATTTTCCAGCGGTCAAAAAGTTCGGGTTGCTGGCCACCGTTCCACTTTTACAATTAGTAATGCGGAAAGAGGTGAGATTGTTTTTAATAATATAACAATTATACTGACAGATACATTTTTGTGGTGCTAAATCCTTTGTTGTAATGTTTTTTTTATATTTGATATTCAAAAACACATAGGAGCTGCACAAGATGCTATTCTTTCAGATAATGACCCATTTTCATTAGATTTAGTGGTTTTAATTGGTAACAGTAATAATAATAATAATAATAATAATAATACATTAGACTTGTATAGCGCTTTTCTAGGTACTCAAAGACGCTTCACATACAGGGTAAAATCATTTAATAGGTACATTTATAATAATAAAAAATAAAAGACAAGAATAAAAGTAGGTAGTACAAGGAATACAGCTGTAACCACATATGGAAATATACAAAATCACTGGGAAATGATTTTGATTTCTCTATGCAAATAGCTCAGTTGTTCCACAATGTATCCACCTTTTGCCAAGATGCAATCATAACATGAATACAATTTATATTTCTGTTTCCCACCTGAGTCACCAACAGATATCCTCCAGCAATTATTATGGCTTAATGTCAATATTGTTATAGGTGTAAAAACACTCTTGAACTCCATTATTGTCAAGTGCATTGATTTTCAAAATGACACTGCTGATGCACATAATAATACACTAGACTTGTATAGCGCTTTTCTAGGTACTCAAAGACGCTTCACATACAGGGTAAAATCATTTAATAGGTACATTTATAATAATAAAAAATAAAAGACAAGAATAAAAGTAGGTAGTTAAAAACTAGAGGAATCATGAGATGGAGGGAAGGGAGAGGAGGTTAACAGGTGAAAGCAAGCTTGAAGAGGTGGGTTTTGAGGGCCTGTTTGAAAGATGGTAGGGTCTTAGCCTGTCGGATGTGGATGGGGAGGGTGTTCCAGAGGGAGGGTGCAGCAACTGAAAAGGCCCTGTCGCCCCAGGTCCGGAGCTTGGTCCTGGTGGTCTCTAGAGTGGTTGCGTCCGCGGACCTGAGGCATCGGGTAGGGGTGTGGCGGGGGATGAGGTCGGAGAGGTATGGAGGGGCCAGGTTGTGTATGGCTTTGTAGGTGGTGAGTAGTATTTTAAAGTCAATCCTATGTTTAACCGGGAGCCAGTGGAGGTTGTGAAGGACAGGGGTGATGTGATCTCGGCTGCGGGTGGAGGTGAGCATGCGGGCAGCGGAGTTCTGGACGTATTGAAGTTTATTAAGGGTTTTGTTAGGTAAGCCGTAGAGGATGCTATTGCAGTAATCGAGTCTGGAAGTTATGAGGGCATGGATGAGTGTTTCGGCAGCGGCAAAGGACAGGGAGGGCCGGAGGCGGGCAATGTTCCTGAGGTGGAAGAAGGCAGTTTTTGTGACCTGATTGACATGAGGTAGAAATGAGAGGGTGGGGTCAAGGATGATTCCGAGGTTGCGGACCTGGGTGGAGGGGGTGACGATGGAGCCATCGATGTTTAGTGCGAAGGTCCGGCGTTGCCCGCAGAGGGAGCTGCCGTGGCTGACGTGCACCTCTCCAAAAATTTACCTACGCGTCGGGCGACGCACGACCGCGAGAACGGTGATTGGCCCGCTTCGTATTCCTCCGACCTGTATCCAGTTAATGTCCGCCGATAGTGAAGACAGTGGAGCAGATAGAAGAGAGACGAGCTGAGGAGGGCTGCAAATATATTGATTTGTAGAACACTTCATCCCCAAATTATAAAGACAACCAGATGTCACTGAATTCATGGTGAGAAATATCCCAGAACACGAGTTTCAGAGAATGTAAACACTACTACTTCTTCTGTTGTTACTTCCATGTTAACAAAGCACGCTACAGCCGTCTAGTGTTTCGGTGGAGTAGCCTACTGAACGATCACCAACGTGAAACCCTAAATGCTTTCACCGCCGTACCCCCGTGCCCCCCGGTGTCGTTGACGGAGAAGTCTAATTCACGCTTTAGCCTCTCTGCCCCTAGTGGCTGTTAGGAGACATGGCAATTTCTGCAGACGACACACTGAACCAGGATCATTCACTCGCCTCCTCTCTGCAACACTGCTGAACTGTGCAGGCTGCTTGGCATCTACGACACTGTGTGTCCTCGTTAATCTACTCACATTACAGGCCTTAACGCTCAATTCCTATTTCCTGCTCAGAACTGATCTTTTTGTCTTGACTGTTCATATTCATTTTTGGATGTGAGTGACCCATATCCGACATCAGTGTGAACAGACCTCTGCCCTGAAAGGACCCACATGCGCACATTGACATCAACAAAAAGCGTCATATTCATCAGTCCATCATGGAAATTAATGAAATAGTGGCGCAATCGTTCATCTCAAGGGGTGTTGAGGATGAGGGCGCACAAAAGGGTCAAAGGCATGGCTGTAGCTGTATTAGCAGCTCCTGTTGCTGGTGTTGCTGTCCTCCATTTTTTTAAGTGAGCTGTTGCCGACACTGAGTGATGATGACAGTGATCTGTGCCTGCGCAGTGGAGTGTGACGTAAAAAAACCCACATGAATTCCAATCTGAGAGTTCTCACTGCGGTCCAAGGCCGTAGCCATGGAGTCAACATTGGGGGGGACCAAATCTGCCGGGGGGTCTGGGGCTCTCCAGTCATCTCTCCCTCTCTCTCCCTGCCCTGTCGACATCCTCATGCTCTCTCTCTCCCTCTCTCTCTTTACTCTGAACGCACCAGAGTGAACATGAAAGAAATATTATCAGTAAACAAGTGGTGTTTCTTGCCATGATGTTCAGGAATGGATTACTAACCATTTCTGATCTGAATGGCAATGATTATTATATCAAGAAACATTGACTCATCTCTTGTACTACTGTATACTTCTATCATCTGACTGGTACTCATTTTCTCACTGCTCTCAACTTACTTTTCTTCTTTTCTGAGGCTGCCCAAAAAACTGACGAATGTCACTGCCACCCTTCCTCTTGCTCATGATGACACTTAAAGCTGACTGTAATAAAACTGCTTGCACTTTAATCAAACAAACACTAAAAATTCTATTTATCATAAGCAAGTACAGCTATACAGTATACTATACGAATATGCAATAAATGAAAGCTACTACTGTCTACATAAATTACACATGCAGTGCAACATAAATGATTGACTCTTTACTCAGACTTCACGTGGGCTTTCTGACAAATATAACATAATAAACCTTAACGTTAGTTGAATACGCCCGTGAGCACCATTGTTGGTCGCTGGGTGAATGTGTGGCTAATTAACTTTGCAGAAGTGTGGAGATAGGTCTGGCTATGCGAGACTACTTTCCAGGTAACTTAGCTATGATAGCTAACGTTAGTGATGATTGATTAGCACTCGCAAATCGGAACCCATCGTCTATCGGTCTGACGACGATTAGACTCGTACAAAATAGTATTTATTTCCACAATTACAGTTCCAGCGCAAAATGACATTGATTGTACCTACCCACAGCGGTCGAGCACCGGTTTCTGCTGGGGTACGGCAACACCATTTGGACAAACCACACGCAGAACTGCAGTAATACTAGAACCGGTAGTAATAATAATGGCAATTTGTTAATTTAGGTATGATTATGATTACAATTGCTAATGATTATTTCGGACGGCGGTGCGTGGTTGCCTGTCGTAGCATAGCAAAAAAAAAAGATTTATATTTTTTATATCAATATATTGGGGGGGGACATTTTGAGCATATTTGTATAATAATATAACAATAATAAATATTGGGGGGGATGGGTCCCCCCCAATATATATTTTAATTACGGCCTTGCTGCAGTCGCATGGCCACAGATCAGATATGCATCAGATCTAGGAAATGATTTGAAAAGATCAGATTTGGTTTTTTTGGTGTTCACACTGCTCTGAAAGAATCAGATCTGTGTCATGTGAGTAAAATAAATCAGATTTGGGCCACTTCCACCTGTAATGTGAACATAGCGATTATCTTCAAATCGTTCTTCAGTCATATCAAAATGTTGTTTTGTTTTTTTCTTCATTTTTTTCAAAATGTAACTTAGTTTAATATTTTTTGAGATACAAATGACAATTTCTTGAAATATAGCAGATCATTACATTTTCTTTAAGATAATGCCACTTGACTCAAGAACATTCTTAAAACAAGTTGAGATGCATTCAGACAAGGAAAATTATCTAACACCACTGGAAGAGTTTTATTCATTTGTCTCAAGGGAGATTGTAAGAGATTAAAGGTCCTTTTAAGAAGGATTTTTTTTGTTTTGTTTTTGCAACATAGAATCACACTTTCCTTTTCCACTCTCCTCTAGTACCTACTCCTGTGTACTGTGAAAATATAGGAGTTATCAAATGTCAAACATATTCAACTCATCAGCCGCTTCCCAATGAAATACCAAGGGACCAACGACACTGTTTCTGTGGAGAGTCAGAACTACATCACCTATGTCCAGTGAGTAATCATCTGCATGACCTCTAACCTTATGTCTTCTGTTCAGTCATTACACATTTTGACAAATGGAAGATAG
This sequence comes from Centroberyx gerrardi, assembly GCF_048128805.1. Taxonomy (NCBI): domain Eukaryota; kingdom Metazoa; phylum Chordata; class Actinopteri; order Beryciformes; family Berycidae; genus Centroberyx; species Centroberyx gerrardi. Next base: position 26,912,431 of record NC_135999.1, read on the forward strand.
TCAATAAATGGCCAGAACTAATACTTGATTTGTATGACATTTTTTTTTCTCTGTTTCTTTTCTCTCTCTTTCTGTCACTCAGGGTGACTCTGGTGGAGGAGTGGAGTATGACAACAAGATCTATGGTGTCATTGCTACCGGTGAAGCTACCGATTTATGTAATCAACAAGGTGGGTTCATGGATGTATGTGCATACATGCCATGGATCAATCATACTATTACTGGCATACCCTAGGCTGAAACTCTTTCATAATAAACAATCTATATGATCTCAGCTCTACAAGAAACTGATGTGATTTCTGTGTCTTTTGTTCCCAGAAAATGTTCTCAAACAAACTGGAAAACATATTTGCATTCTCATTTTCTTATATTAGGATACAAATGTGAAAATGTCTGCACTAACACTAGATAATAGACTGGTCTATAATATAACTTATATTGTGCCTCCTAACAGGAGACACAATGTATTAAACAAAGGTAGTGCAATAATCAGCTTGGGAGATTGAGATTTAGGCTTTATGTCTTACCTATTCAAAACTCAGTATAAACCATATTGCTTAACACCATGTATTTAAAAAAACAAACAAAAAAAAAACAGGTAGTGAGATAAGTAGCTTGGCTGTAGAGTGACTCAGTGGTTAGAAAAACTGGTTTGTAACTGAAACATCACAGGTTTGATGTCTGCAGTAGTCAGTGTGTCCTGTTGATCTGTGTTACTTATTAACTTGCATTTAACCAAATGAACCTGAACCAGTAAAGACAATTGGCGATTGATAGTACAATAATCTCATTAACGTAATAATTTTTCCAAGTTATAACCTACCATTAATGTAATAACTTTTTATTACATGAATCAACAGTCTGATAAATTTTCATACATTTGTATTACATTTTACATTTTTATTAGTATTACACTATTGGATTTTATTCAAGGAGAAAGTTTGTGCTCAAACAACCAATAGAGGTGCTTCCTTAAAAATGAAGGCAAACCATGGAACCGATTAGGTGTGAAACTCTGGACTCAAAACTGTTAATTAATACTAATGCCTACTGTATGTGTCACTTAGTTACAATGGTGCCTTACTGCCACTTTGAAATAACAATAAGCCGGTCAAAGCAGAGATTTAGGCTTCATATCTTACCTGTTCTAAAATCAATATAAACCACAGCCTCTCATGGCTTATTGCTCAACTCTTCTCACTTAACCTCCATTCCCATACTCACTCTCAACACTGACCAACCAACACAAACACAACAATATTACTGCACCATTTAATCCAAAACACTCCTCATAGTTTCCACACTCAACTTCTCTCTCAGCAACAACAAGCTAATGGAGTCTGACCCCGCTGGCTTCAGATAGCTCGCTCAGAGGTTCAGACTGCATAGAGCCAACAGTCAGACACTGATGGCAGGACAGACCCTGCAGAAACCTGTGATTCAGTGTGATTCACTTCTTCCCTGCGTTTGCATGAAGCGGCAGCAGGGTGGCGTTGTGAGAAGAGAGGCCACCAGTCAACTGCAGTTCAGTCATTCAGCAAACATCGGCCCAGCTGAAGTGTCCTGAGCAACACACTGACTCCCTGCCAGCTGCAGTAGCTGAGCCTGTGCTCTGAACTTCCCTTCAGCTTCACTAAAGTACCACATTGTTATTAATCACCTGTTTAACTTGCAGCTGAAACTAATGTGATCTAACCTTTTCTCTGTGCTGGTTCAGGGTTCAGGTCTGAGGGAGAGAAGGTGAAAAAGGAGGCCGTCATACTGTGGCCGCCGGGTGCAAAGTAGAAAAAGTAGAATGGTGTGCACATTCAACCCAACTTGGGTACAGGTGCAGGACAAAATCAGAACTTACAGAGAGACAAGGAAGCACACTGAATATAAGCTCCCAATAAATTTATTGCAACGTTTTGACCAGCACAGTCTTCGTCAGGACTTTGACGGGTGCAAACACACTACAAGGGCCCAAAACAATTGGATTAAGAGAAATGCGAGAGAGAGAGAGAGAGAGAGAGAGAGAGAGAGAGAGAGAGAGGTGGTTTGTGGTCATCTCTCTCTCTCACATCAGAGGGAAATTGCAACAACACTTCATTTTATTACAATAACAGATATAACATGCTTTAAACATTAGACACTGTAAACAAGTCTGGAGTTTAGTGTTAATTCAATTTCTCTCTCTCTCTCACACACACACAAACACACACACACACAAAGACAAAGACAAAACTTCTGAAAACATGTTAGAAGGTGGCTGATGGCTGAATGGACTGCTTGTCATGGAGAGTAGAAGTTCATTTGAATGGAGCCGAGTGATTAGAAAGACAGTTAAGCAAACGGTGGCCATATTGAAATTGTTAGATAGGACTTTGGACTTGAGGTTTTGTACTGTTCTGAATGAATGGGACTTCGTGGAGTAAGCTCTTATCAAACGCTGTAGTGCACATGTGCCCAAGCCCTGGATGACATTAACTGAACGTCCGAGATAAATTAACGTCAAGTACATTTATGTTGAGTCATTATTTATTCATACAAAACACATGGAAACAACTACTTCAACTTAGCAGTCCAAAAGCCCTGTCAAGATATTCTTTGGTCCCACAACTTTTTGTATGAAACTGCATCTGGATATTCAACCATATATTCCACACTATACTGAAGAGTCCCCACGAATTCATCCTTCATCTAATATCAAGGACTCCTAAAATGTGTTTTACTGTATATTGTCCTTTAAGATGAGAAAATTTCACTGAAACAGATTCTTAGGTTGTTAAAGCGAGCAGTTTGGACTTGGAAGATGATCTTTAAGGAGTTCTGGTGATGTTGATGGGACACGAACCTGAGGCAGTTTTGCAAAGAGGTTTGTGTGACCAAATAGTAACTTTACTGTATATTGATTTTAATCACTCACAGAAATTAGTCACAATATGTACGATCACAACAAAAAGACCAACTTCAGCTCAACTTTTGCTGAACCTTTTGACTTCAAACTTACACAGTGTCTGTGATAATTAAGTACTGTTTATATATTTTAGGTTGCCTGCAGGAACTCTGTTGCTGGCAATATTTTAGCATTATAGACCTGCTCAGAAAGAAACTGTTGAGGGAGCTGATCGTTGTTTTTTTGCTCTTTTCAGTGTAATGCCATTCTCCCACTGTCACTTGATGAAAGACGAAGGCAAACAATAGATAGGTTTTCATATATTTGCATAACTGTACAGCTTCGTAGCCAATGGAGTTGTGTGGATAAAGTTTCAGAAGGTGATTGGTGGTTCAAAGGCCAACAGGACAGTGTGAACAGCAGTGAGAGGCGCTGCTGTCCCAGCAGGAGGGCAGACATCGGAGGGTCAATGACAGCGATGGCTCGGCTAATGCTTCTTCTCCTTTTGGTGTGGGCTGGTGAGTACTCAACACTGTACTTCACACTTCTGATACTATAATCATTCCCTGTCTTTATCTCCCTCACTCTCTTACTGTGTGTGTGTGTGTGTGGCCCCATTTCCACTGTTCCATTGTAGTGAAACTGACATTAGCTTTAGGGTCAGGGTTAGGAAAAGTACTTCACATATTGAAGTTGCATCTGTTACCGGCCTCAGGCCTAGGGGAACCTGGGCCAGCAGCAAGTTGCTCTGCTGAGCACTGTTGAGCAATGAAGAAAGGAGGGACACAGAAAACACTTGTCAGCTCGTACGCAGGTTTATTCTGCCGTGCACAATAATATCAAAAACACTTATTATTGTCACCGGACATTCACTTACAAATGACACACAATACCTTTTACTCTCTTTTAACCCATAGGTTATATAGTAAGGTGCATTCTACATTTCTTCTTAAACAACATGCTCTTATAACAAGTTATCAAAATCAAATAATTACTCAAAAGAAACTAAACAGAGGCACTTCCATTTTACAGCAGTTATTCTGTCTAAAACCCACATTTTTACAGCCTGCTCCTAACATGAAATGCAACGTCAAACTCACTGTAACATGGCGGGCCGTCTATAGACGCAGTCATTAAATAGGTACAGAAAAATATACATTTTAAACACGGGCGGGCCGTCGATAGACGCCGTCATTACATAAACATAGAAGAATATACATTTTAATTCAACGTTTTACTACTTTACCGAAGCTGCATTTTAAAGCTGTACATCCATATTACCCTTAACGAGGTGGAGGATAACTCCGTCGTCGTTAGCATTAGCTTGGGACGCTACAGTTAGCTAACTGACTTCACTCGACAAAACATCTCTTTTCTTAACAACACTTCCTCAATACAGCTTTTACACAAATCTCCCTGCCATTTCACGGGACTCTAAGTGATAACTAAATGTGTTTTTTTAACATATTTACGTACCTGTTGAGCAATGAAGAAAGGAGGGACACAGAAAACACTTGTCAGCTCGTACGCAGGTTTATTCTGCCGTGCACATGCGCAGTGCTTGAGCTTAATGCCTCCCTCATTACTCACACTAATAGTGCCACCTGCTGTTCAGATGGTGTAACATGTTTTAGGTGAAAAATAAAGAAAACAATATATAAAAAGACTTTACTCTGGTTAGTTTGGCACAACATACTCAAAAAAATATAGGGGGTGTCTGTTTTTCATAAAACTACAAATAAGTCAATTTTCCAACCCTTTACACTCTCCCCTACTTTAAGAGATGTCTCCTGACATCTGTCACCAAACCAACGAGGTAAGGAGCAAGAAAACAAAAGATAGTGTCAACTAGTCTGGTAAGCGTCAGATAAGTAACAGGTAAGTAGGTAGTTAAGGACAGAGTCTAGACCAGGTCAGGTAAGTTGACGGTCTAGTAAGTCCAAGCAACTTGTCTTGGGTAGTAACAGGCTTCTGGGATTACTTGGCGTGCCATCCCGTTACCCGGCATGAAGTATGGTTCATACTGAAACACAGCATTTGCTCCAGGTCTCCAGGACTGATATGAGGGCTGGCCAAAACTGTTGTAGGTGAACATCTCTCTCGATTTTGCAGCACGGGAGGACCGTCTAGCGGCCGGTTGTTCTGCACCATGTTGGCCTGCCTCAGAGTCAGCCTCCACTTCCTGAACTTCCTCCTGGTTTCCATCATCGACTTCGGTTTCCTCATGGATCTCTTCCATGGGACGAGCATCAGGCTGTGCTGGTTCCTGTACAGATCCTGGTATCACCACTGGCTCTTGTTCTACTGGTTCTCTCCTTACAGGTTGGAACTCACTGGCTGAGACTCTCAGCTGGCTCTGTGTCTCAGGTTGAGCTGTCTGGGATCTGACCTGTCTCTTCTCATAGACCGGTATTTTCCGGAGCCTGTATGAGTATTCTTCTTCATCAGAATTGTCAGAATCCTGCTCAGCCGTCTCACTGCTGCCTGCTTTCCTCCGACTTTGCAGTTTTCTCCTCACAGGTCTGGTTCCACTGTCTTGTTCCAGAGGCAAGTCATTGACTGGTAACAGGAGGTTTCTGTGCAGCACTCTGATGGTTTTATCTCCAGCCTCAGCTTGGACTTTATACACAGGCCCATCGTTAACTCGGTCAATGACGCGGTGCACTCTTGCTTCCCAGTAGCTGCGGAGTTTGCCGGGGCCGCCTCTCTCGGAAAGGTTCCTCACAAGCACTCGGTCACCTGACTGGAGCGTAGCACCTTTAACGCCTCGGTCATAATATTTTTTTCCTTTTGCTGAGGACTTTTGACTGTTCTCTGAGGCTATTCTGTAGGCCTCCTGCATCTTGGTTGCCCAGTTCTGTGCAAAGGCTTGTGTTGTCTGTGTCTCCTGCTCTGGTTTCAGATCAAAGAGAAGGTCAATTGGCAAGCGTGGGGCTCTTCCATAAAGGAGAAAAAATGGTGAGTATCCCGTGGCTTCATGTCTCGTACAATTGTACGCATGGACAATGTGAGGTAGGTGGTCTTTCCATTCTGACTTTTTCTCCTCTTTCAGAGTACGGAGCATTTGTAGCAGAGTGCGGTTCAGTCTTTCAACAGGGTTTCCCTGAGGGTGGTATGGGGTGGTTCGAGAGCGGGCTATTCCAGCCAGTTGTTGGAGTCGCTGGAATAGGGTATTTTCGAACTCCCGGCCCTGATCATGGTGTAGCTTCTCAGGGTACCCGAACCGAGGGATGAAGTCTTGGAATATTTTTTCAGCTGCCGTCTTGCCTGACTTATTCTTTGTGGGGTATGCCTGAGCGAAACGGGTGAAATGATCCACCAGAACGAGTATATATTCATACCCGCCTTTACTAGCCTCAAGGTGGAGATAGTCCACCGAGACAAACTCAAACGGTGCGCTTGTGGTGATTGAACCCATGGGTGCTTTCTCCGGGACACCGGGTCGCTTCTGCTTGATGCAGGCGCACTGCCTTATCACATAGTCTTCAACCTCCCGCTGCATAAAGGGCCAATAGAACCGCTCTCTGGCAAGATGGACCACTTTATCAGCCCCAACATGCCCCATGTCATTATGTAGGTTCTTCAACACTACTGGTTTGAGTTTGCTTGGGAGAACCAACTGTTTCCGTTGACCAGCCTCTCTGTACAAGATTCCTCTGTCCAATTTGAGCTTGTTCCATTCATGAACGAGTCTCCTTGTCTCTCGTCCCATTTGTCTTTTGTCTCTCTCATTCGGGTTCCATCCTCTCTTTTTGAGACTTATCACTTCATTGATGGTAGCATCATCCTTCTGAGCAGCTCGAATGTCCTCCGATGTGATCACAGGTATGCCCCCTGACGATGAGCCATCATCTGCTGATGAGTTGAGTTGTAGTGCGGCCACCCACGGTACATCCTCTTCTTTCGCTGCTTTATTCCCCTGCCAGATAGCGGAGATGACATCTGGACCCATAGCTTCGGTGTACTCGCTCATGTTATCATGCAGCTGGACAGGATAACGTGACAGCATGTCTGCATCGGCATTCATTTTCCCTGGCCGGTATTTAATATCGAAATGAAAGTCCGCCAACTCCCCAACCCAGCGGTGACCAACTGCATTTAGTCTGGCCGTGCTCAAGATGTAGGTCAGCGGGTTATTGTCGGTGTAGACAGTGAACGTGGGTGCATAGTAGAGATAGTCTCGGAACTTGTCACAGACCGCCCACTTGAGAGCTAGAAACTCTAGTTTCCCAGAGTGTAGGTGGTAGTTTTTCTCGGCTGGAGACAGTGTTCTGGACCCATAACCTATGACCCGTAGTTTACCTCCCTGATGCTGGTAGAGCACTGCACCAAGGCCTTTGTTGGATGCATCCGTGTGTAGCACAAACGGTAAGTCAAAGTCTGGGTAAGCAAGAATGGGTGGGTGGGTCAGCATGTCCACAAATCTGGAGACAACAGCAGCATGTTTGGAAGTCCACTGGACTGGTGTTTTGGAGGGCAGTTGTCCACTATTTTTACCCTGTAATTTAGTTTTGGTGGGCTTAGGTATGATGGGTTTCCCACTAGCTACCCCTGGGTTTTGGAGGAGCTCAAACAGAGGCCCTGCTAACCGAGCAAAGTCCTGAATGTAAGAGCGGTAGTAGCCTAAAAAACCTAGCAACGCTCTGACCTCCCCAACAGTCTTGGGCTCCCTCTCTTTCAGCTGCAACACAGACTCCAGGTCTTTGGGATCCACCTGAACTCCCTCACCAGACACCATACGACCAATGTATCTTACTTGGCGTTTGAACAGCTCACACTTTTTCGGCCTAAGTTTGATACCATGTTCTCTCATCTGACACAAAACTCGCCTCACATCTTTCACATGCTCATCAAATGTTCTGGAATAACAAAGTACATCATCTAAATAAGGAGAGCAGCACTCATCTCGCAGGCCCTCGAGGACACCCTCCATGCACCTTTGGAACGCCGCTGGAGCATTGGTAAGACCAAATGGAAGGCGCACCCACTCATATAGCCCCCACGGTGTACTGAACGCTGTGGCATGCCTGGAGCTCTCGTCCACAAAGCCTTGATGGTAAGCGCTGCCTTGGTCAAGTATCGAGAACCAAGTGTAGCCTCCGAGGTTGTCCAGTAGGTCCTGTATTCGTGGTAGAGGATGTCGGTCGGGAACTGTCTTGCGATTGAGTTCTCTGAAATCCACGCACAGGCGTAGACTGCCGTCCTTTTTCCGTACACAAACCACAGGAGACGAGTAAGGAGAGGTGGACTTCCTTACCCAGCCACAGTCCAAAAGGTTTTGTACATAATCTTTCACCTCTTTGTACAAGGGCTTTGGGATTGCATTGTAACACTTTTGGACAGGCGTGTCATCCTTCAAGTTGATCTTTACTTTCAGGTTTGGAATGCAGCCGATATCACTATCTGCCTTTGCAAAAACATCAGACTCTTCAAACAACATATTTTTGGCTGTTTCTTCTTCATCTGCAGACAGATGAGACAAATCCACAGGTGGGTGCCATTTTTCATGTGCACTGACATGTTTCTCATTTTGCTCACTCAGGTTTTCAGGATTTCGGAGAGCTGAACAGGCTTGGGTGGGACTGGACTGATGTGTTGGTTCGGAGCTCCCTTGCCCGGGAGGCTGGTTCACTGGTCTCACCTCGGTAACCTCAGCAAACTGACCTAGCACTGTTCTCTGTGGGAGGTAGATACTGTGCTTTGTAGAGTTCTGAATGGGGATCTTGACCACTTTAGAGGGACCACAAGGAACATCTACCAAGGCAGGGAATAGTTCCAACCCTTCAGGGCAATTGTTCTCTGTGGCTGGCTCAAACAGCATTGTCCCACCTCCAGGCCAAGCTCTGACTCTGCATTTTACTTCACAGATTTGACCAGCAGGGATGGTAAGTCCTTTCTTACCCATTTTCACATCACAGGGTGTAGGTGTATGTTCAGGTTCTCTTGCCTTGAGGGCACAGGCAAGAGCTTCAGCTGTGTCCTCACTGACATTCAAAGCTTCCTTCAGCAGCGTGATGACATTCACACTGTCTGGCTGCTCACTGTGTTCGGTAATCATCTCTGCAATGACATTAGACCCCAACAGTGGACAACCAACACAGTTCTGATCAACCAGCATAGGCACCTGCACAGCCACACTTCTCTGGCTAGCACTCAGCATTTCAAGGGTTACATCTATCCATCCACTAAATGGAACACTAGTACCATTTGCTGCAGAGACCTCCAAGGGGCCATCTGTAAGCAATGTCTCAAGGGGTTGGATCTTAACATTTGGTAACGCCTTCTCTACCCAATCCCTCCCGACTATGGTGACTTGAGCCCCTGAATCAAACAACATCTGTACTGGAACATTGTTAACCGCACATGAAATGATACACCGTCTCCCAATCAGCTGTGCGATGCGTTGTTTTTTTTGTGTGTTACTCTGTTTAATTGGCGCTGCTGTTTTGATACTGTTAACCTGCACCTGGGACATTTTACTGGCACTGGTCACTGGCTGCCCCTCTCCGGTGACCATGTCCCGTTTCCCGGCCTCTTTTTCTTCAAACAGCCGACGGCTCTGTGTCCTTCCTGTCCACAGACGAAACAGTGAAAACAGCTTGCCCTTCCCTTATTTACACACTCGTGGCACCGACCTTTGGTGTTCACACCGTGAGTTTGGTGAGTGTTGATGGGAGTTTGGGGAGTGTTGGTGAGAGGTTGATGAGTGCTTCCCTTAGCCTCACTATCTGGGGTTTGAGACATTTTCTCCAGATGTTTAGTTAGTGCAGACACTTGTGCTGTCAAAGCTAAGATGGCTGTGTGATTGTCTTCTTTTTTGTCACATGTGGTTAGCTTGGAACAGTCAACCTGGTCAGTGTCACCTTGCAGAGCCGAACTAACAGTCACTGGTCTGGCTTTAGTCACAGTACCAAGTCGTTTCAGTCTCTCTGCCTCCTCATTGGTCGATTTGGTGATCTGTTCTAACAAGACGTCGTCAGTCACCTGGAAGTCTGTGGCATAAGGTCTGAGGTCACCTCTGATGTGAGTGTTTTTCTCATTTAAACCTTGGTATAGCGTGTGTAGGAATGTACCCTGAACGAGCTTTTTATCATAGCTAAATTCAGCACCAAACTGCTGTGATGCAAACAAAACACGCTGTTTTAAACCCATGAGTCGGTACATAAACTGTTGAGGTGTTTCTTTATCTTGTTGTCTAGCGCTACTCAGCTCCTGAAAGAGCTCACTGCTACTTTTCTCCCTGATATGCGACTTGAGAAATCGCTTTAACTCATCAACAGTAAGATCGTCTCTGTTGGTAAGCATTTCTCTGAAAGTACCAGGTTTAGTAAATTTTATGACGGTTCTGATAACCTCTGACTCAGTAAACCCTTCTTGAAGACCTTCGTCTATCTGTTTACAGATGCTGTTGTAGGAGAGTTCAGACCCAGAATCTGATAACTGACCACCAAAAAGTTTAAACTCCCTACGTGGCAACAGAGTTGTAACATCACTAAGTCTTACCACCTGATCAGAAGCAGTGGAGAGTTTACTTGCCCTCCTACTCTTGGTCACAGAGTCTCTGGTGATAGTGGAGTCTCTGTCCACCGCTGGTATACCCGAGTCTCTGCTCGTGGTGGATGTGTCTGTGTGTGTGGCTGGAGACGCATCACCAGGCTGAGTTAGAGTGATGTCCTCCAGTGGTGTGGATGCTGAGTCTCCACCCTGTGCGGGTAAAGCACTACCAGGTAAAGCGAGTGTACTGTCATTGTTTTTCAACAGGTCATCAATGGCTTCATTGAGAAAAAGCAGGCGAGAGAGACCTTCGTCCTCCAGGCTCCTCAGTTTCTCACTCTTTGCAAAGTCAATGATGAAGTCGTACAGTTCAGGTTCAGTAAAGCTGGACGTGTCAACAGGCTTTTCTCCTTGACCATCATCCAGCGCACTTGCCACCGCTCGTAGCTGATTTACATTCAAAGCAAGTAGTTTCTTTTGCAGATCCCAGATTAGCAGCCTCCGTTCACTCAAAGTAGCCATCTCCACTAGATTCCTGATGCCTCGGCTCTCTGGATGACGCGCTGAATCGCAGCCTTCCCTGAAGCTCTAGAAGCAGGATCTCACAGTTGCAGTTACGGCCTCTTCAGACAGGTGGCGCTAACGGATCCCGGACGAGCCCCCAATTGTTACCGGCCTCAGGCCTAGGGGAACCTGGGCCAGCAGCAAGTTGCTCTGCTGAGCACTGTTGAGCAATGAAGAAAGGAGGGACACAGAAAACACTTGTCAGCTCGTACGCAGGTTTATTCTGCCGTGCACAATAATATCAAAAACACTTATTATTGTCACCGGACATTCACTTACAAATGACACACAATACCTTTTACTCTCTTTTAACCCATAGGTTATATAGTAAGGTGCATTCTACATTTCTTCTTAAACAACATGCTCTTATAACAAGTTATCAAAATCAAATAATTACTCAAAAGAAACTAAACAGAGGCACTTCCATTTTACAGCAGTTATTCTGTCTAAAACCCACATTTTTACAGCCTGCTCCTAACATGAAATGCAACGTCAAACTCACTGTAACATGGCGGGCCGTCTATAGACGCAGTCATTAAATAGGTACAGAAAAATATACATTTTAAACACGGGCGGGCCGTCGATAGACGCCGTCATTACATAAACATAGAAGAATATACATTTTAATTCAACGTTTTACTACTTTACCGAAGCTGCATTTTAAAGCTGTACATCCATATTACCCTTAACGAGGTGGAGGATAACTCCGTCGTCGTTAGCATTAGCTTGGGACGCTACAGTTAGCTAACTGACTTCACTCGACAAAACATCTCTTTTCTTAACAACACTTCCTCAATACAGCTTTTACACAAATCTCCCTGCCATTTCACGGGACTCTAAGTGATAACTAAATGTGTTTTTTTAACATATTTACGTACCTGTTGAGCAATGAAGAAAGGAGGGACACAGAAAACACTTGTCAGCTCGTACGCAGGTTTATTCTGCCGTGCACATGCGCAGTGCTTGAGCTTAATGCCTCCCTCATTACTCACACTAATAGTGCCACCTGCTGTTCAGATGGTGTAACATGTTTTAGGTGAAAAATAAAGAAAACAATATATAAAAAGACTTTACTCTGGTTAGTTTGGCACAACATACTCAAAAAAATATAGGGGGTGTCTGTTTTTCATAAAACTACAAATAAGTCAATTTTCCAACCCTTTACACATCCAGCAGTTTTGTAGCGCTGTGCCTTTGTTAAGGAGAGGGAAGCACTTTACTTGGATAGTCTAATGTTGATAGTCAAACAGCCCAGACACTGAATATCTACAGACTTTTCACACAATTATGACTCTCACTTGAAACTCAGCAGACTTTTTAGTGACACATTATAGTCACTTGATAGGAAGTTTAGTATCAACATTGGACTATCCAAATAAAGTTGGACCAAGGAGACTTATGTTTCTGTGTCTCTTTCAATCTATCTATTTTTTTATTTTTTTTTTGTTATTTATCAAATGATCTAATCTCTATTTCTGATCCATGTTAGCCACCTCAGATATCTCAGCTGTCTACATCAGTCATATTGGCTGTTTTTCTGCTCTCCTCATGGATATTCACATTTTGTTTCTCTCCTACTGAGATCAAACCTCTTGTTCTGTATCAAGTGTGAAGCACCACAGTCTTCATTTCATTTCAGTTGGTGGAGGACTCTCTCTCTTTCTCTTTATCTTTCAGATGTCACAGGGGGTGATGTGCAGAAGAGGATCATTGGAGGTCAAACATGTGGACAGACTGAGCGGCTGTACCATGTCCGACTGAGACCAGTCACTCCAGGTGGATCTGGACGCCTCTGTGCTGGCTCTCTGATCAGTGACCGGTGGATTCTGACTGCAGCTCACTGCTGGCCTGCAGGATGGTGAAAAAGAGACTATTTTACTTAAAAATTAGATGCAATACATTGCTCACTCCTTAAATTCAGTCTGAAACTCTTTGAAGTTGCAATCTTCATTGCGTTAATCTTCTAACTATGGTGTCGTAAACAAAACAAACTTGTTAACAACTGGAGTGCTCCTAACCAAATCATCAGTCCTTTGAATTTTGCAGTGAGCCCTTTACCTGTCACTTTAAGTCTGTGCTTTGGGGAGAAATCAGCCCTTCAGTATCAGAAAGGATGTTGACTGACACAACATTTCCTTCAGGATATGTTACAGCAGTGTTGAACCAGTCAACCTGAGGGTCACGACCCATAAGTGGGTTGCTGGACCGATCCAGCTGGGTCAGTGAGTCAATGTGTCAATAAAGAAAATCCTGCCAGGCTTACAGTAATAGCTGCAAACATCTAAACACTATGGACATCTAATATACATGTGTTTGGTACGGAAGCCCTGAGAGGCAAGCGAGAAAAAAAAAAAAATCTGGTGATCCATTTTCTAAGTCTGATCTAAATTGTTTTCTCTCCTGTGTTTATGACTTAAGAACAGGTGAAAAAAAAGGTTTTGCCAGGATAATCTTTCTAAGTTCCTTAATTTTTTTTTTTCATCTGTGAAATAGGTGGGAAAAAAAAGTTTTGCCAGGTGAAAAAAAAAAAAGGTTTTGCCAGGATCGTTTTTTTCTAAGTTAATTTTTTTTTTTTTCATCTGTGGAAAAAAAAAGTTTTGGCAGGTGAAAAAAAAAAAAGTTTGGCCAGGATCGTTTTTTTCTAAGTTAATTTTTTTTTTTTCATCTGTGGAAAAAAAAAGTTTTGGCAGGTGAAAAAAAAAAAAGTTTGGCCAGGATCATTTTTTTCTAAGTTAATTTTTTTTTTTTTTTTCATCTGTGAAAACAGGTGGGAAAAAAAGTTTTGGCAGGTGAAGAAAAAAAAAGTTTGGCCAGGATGGTTTTTTTCTAAGTTAATTTTTTTTTTTTCATCTGTGGAAAAAAAAAGTTTTGGCAGGTGAAAAAAAAAAGTTTGGCCAGGATCATTTTTTTCTAAGTTAATTTAATTTTTTTTTTTTCATCTGTGAAAACAGGTGGAAAAAAAAGTTTTGGCAGGTGAAGAAAAAAAAAGTTTGGCCAGGATGGTTTTTTTCTAAGTTAATTTTTTTTTTTTCATCTGTGGAAAAAAAAAGTTTTGGCAGGTGAAAAAAAAAAAGTTTGGCCAGGATGGTTTTTTTCTAAGTTAATTTTTTTTTTTTCATCTGTGGAAAAAAAAAGTTTTGGCAGGTGAAAAAAAAAAAGTTTGGCCAGGATCATTTTTTTCTAAGTTAACTTTTTTTTCTTTCTTTCCTTCTGGGGAAAACGGGTGAAAAAAAAATATTTTTTTTGTCAGGCTCATTTTTCTAAGTGTTTGGTGTTGTAATACTCATTTCGGCCACAAGAGTGCACCACTACCCCATGTTCTAAATAGGACTAAGAGCATTCATGTTTTCTTCCAAACTCGTAATAGACGGGGTGGTGCCCGGCAACTGAATGCGGAAGAGCAAAACCCTGTTGTCTGTAGCTTAGCCTAGCACGGAAAAATGTCCAGAAAACAATCAACTGCACCTGAAAGATGGATCTATCCTAACTGGACGTGACTCAACAGCAAACGTGCAATCGGTAAGTGTCGCCACTTTGTGATTATATTTACAGTTTATTCCAAGTACAGTCAGCTGTTGAGAACATGTCGAGGTTTGCTAACGTGTAAAGTTATGTTCCATTTGCTTGTTTGCGACATTGTGTTCTTGTTTATTTTACACTCTATGATGCTTTGTTGCTAAATCAGTTGCCTTATGTGGAGAGATGTGTCCGCTAACGTAACTTGAGAATGAGAAATGGATAGGTAGTTTATGGTATTTTAGTCCGATTAGCATCGGGTAGCGATTTAGCTCCAGTTCTGATGAGACAGTTTGATGCGGGCCTGTGAATACGAGGAAGCCTGTTGGCCACAACGACAACAGTTAGCAATAGGGACAAAAACATGTGCAGCTAGAGTCGGTTGTAGGCTACCTCAGCCGGCCAAAACGAGCACCTCGTCTCGTTAACCCGGTGCCGTTGGGACACACGTACTCAAGGTTAGGGGCTAGTGCCACTTGCAGCAAGCTAATCTAGCGTTAGCCGCTAGCGCTAGCCGCTAGCTAAGGTTAGCTTCTCTGGCTCACTTTGCGGACACCTCTCCTTACACGAGACAACCGCAACTGTAACGTGGCAAAACTCGAAAAGTACTTTGTCGATCAGGGACTCTTGTCACCATGAATATTTCACTTCTAACGCCAAATGAATGGAAGGGAGTTACTGGCTGATGAGATTTAACATTTCACGTTCTGTCTTTGCACCTAGTCTGGGAAGTCTAGTCTTGTAATCAGCTGGGGTTGTGGCAACCTAGAAAACCTGAACAACGACACTACAAGAAATACTAGCTCTCTGGAGGTTATAATGTACTATTTTCCTTGACTGTGGTGGAGAGATTTAGAATCAACTACATAGTAATTATTGGGGCTCTAGTTTGTGGTAATGTAGTTTTGGATTGCAGAGATTTCAGAGTTGGATCTTCAGCTGTCCCCTTTGTTCCTCCACAACCTAGCCTGACCTCCCCACTTATCAAGAGACCATCCAGGAGACCCGTCTTGACCTAATGGAGGAGGAAGAAGATGAGGAGGACCCTGGGTCTGCTTAGCCAACCCCTTGAGCCAACTTTCAGTAGGTTTACCAACACACATTTTTATTGCACACACAAAACTTTGTAAATATGAAAATTCAATAAATATACAAATGTCATAAAGTATAAACTATAGTATAAAGTTAGCAATAGGGACAAAAACATGTGCAGCTAGAGTCGGTTGTAGGCTACCTCAGCCGGCCAAAACGAGCACCTCGTCTCGTTAACCCGTTAACAAATCCACACCAGACATTATGTAGTTATTACGTTCAATTACATCAAATTGATGTGAAGACGCAAAAGAAGAACTCTTCTTCAGGGGATACAAATACTGTCACGACACCGGCAAACATATGGTTATGTCCCATTTGGACATATGACTGTCGTAATTTATGCCAGTGTTATTCAGCTACAGCTCAACAGTTTTAGAGCTGTAGCTGAAATATTCAAAAACTGCATCTCATGGAGGCCTGCTGGTCATTCCCCCTGTACATAACATCTTACCTTTTAGAGTTGACACCTTTATTGTTTATGTTGTATGTTACATTAGTTTGTACAGTACTCACATCTACTCTAAATTGTCTGTGCTAAATAATAAACATAATATAGATAAACGTCATTGTCAGTGTAATGTTCTTATAACGCTAGCAAAATTCAATAAGTTACCCTTTCTCATTCCCTAGGTTACCAGAAGAATGAATCAGCTTCAGGATCCACCTACATGCATGTTGATCATCCTGGTCTGCAGCCTGTATGTTTGAATGTGTTCTCACTACAGAATGCAATGAACATTTAGAAAGCAGATTATGGGCCCTTACAGCTTAGAGGTATAGAGCAGTAAGTTTCTTTTATGCATTCTGTGCATGAATTGATTTCCCAAATAATATGGCCAACATGTGACTTTGGATAATACTTTACATGACAATAAATTTGAGTAAAATAACTGTTGTTATACTTTATTACACATCCATGTAGAGAACCAACTGAAAAGCACACCTAAAAGTCTTTTAGTGACAGAGGCATAGGACAAAAGTTACAGAAAAATATATATAATCCCACACACACTGTCTACACTTGCATGGTGCTTTATTTTATTTTTTATTTTTTTTATTTCAATGACTGAAATGTAATAAAGCACCATGCAAGTGTAGACAGTGTGTGTGGGATTATATATATTTTTCCCTTTACACACCCATGTAAATTAAATGTGAACCCAATAAGTAACCACAACACTGACTGTTCACAGAATACAATTATTTTATTATAGAAAAGGCATAAAAAAGGCACATGTAGAAACATAATACTGCTTGTGCAGGACCATAATGGGGTGCTGTTATGTTACAAAATCTACATCTGTGAGTGTACACAGGGGAGTGTTCCACTGTAGCAGTTACTGCAGTGTAGTAAAGTAGCGCAGTATCAATCACCAAAATGATTTATAATTTGATGTTTTTAGTTATCTGTTATGTATTCGTGGAAAACACCCAACTACAACCTGACCTTATGCCAGATAACCAAAACAACAAAAGAAGAGACTAAGTATTCAAATGAAATATATTGACAGTATGTGTACCTTCCTCTCAGCTAACAGATCCTTTGTCAGCTAGTGCTGGGGCTTTCTAGGTCGCAGGGTCAGAGTAGTGATACCAGTGTGTGTGGTGCTGTGCATATGCTGTGAGCTCCCTGATGCTGCCAGCTACGTCGGGTTCAGACTGCCTCTTGACTGAACCGAGACAAGTGGCTGCAATGACGTCCTCCTTGGCTGGCCTGTCAGACTGGGCGCACGGGTGTTCTGGGACGGGGATCTTCAAAACCTGGCTCACATAAGGTGCAGGTCCTGGAACACGTGATCAAAGATGAGGTCCATCAACTCATCGACGTAATGTGTGGAGTAACAAACACAGAAATCATAAGTTCCATTACAAGAGTGTACATCACATACTAGTGTGTAGCAAATTTGCAATTTTCATTTATAGATTACTTTATACTGTAGTTTATACTTTATGACATTTGTATATTTATTGAATTTTCATATTTACAAAGTTTTGTGTGTGCAATAAAAATGTGTGTTGGTAAACCTACTGAAAGTTGGCTCAGGGGGTTGGCTAAGCAGACCCAGGGTCCTCCTCATCTTCTTCCTCCTCCATTAGGTCAAGACGGGTCTCCTGGATGGTCTCTTGATAAGTGGGGAGGTCAGGCTAGGTTGTGGAGGAACAAAGGGGACAGCTGAAGATCCAACTCTGAAATCTCTGCAATCCAAAACTACATTACCACAAACTAGAGCCCCAATAATTACTATGTAGTTGATTCTAAATCTCTCCACCACAGTCAAGGAAAATAGTACATTATAACCTCCAGAGAGCTAGTATTTCTTGTAGTGTCGTTGTTCAGGTTTTCTAGGTTGCCACAACCCCAGCTGATTACAAGACTAGACTTCCCAGACTAGGTGCAAAGACAGAACGTGAAATGTTAAATCTCATCAGCCAGTAACTCCCTTCCATTCATTTGGCGTTAGAAGTGAAATATTCATGGTGACAAGAGTCCCTGATCGACAAAGTACTTTTCGAGTTTTGCCACGTTACAGTTGCGGTTGTCTCGTGTAAGGAGAGGTGTCCGCAAAGTGAGCCAGAGAAGCTAACCTTAGCTAGCGGCTAGCGCTAGCGGCTAACGCTAGATTAGCTTGCTGCAAGTGGCACTAGCCCCTAACCTTGAGTACGTGTGTCCCAACGGCACCGGGTTAACGAGACGAGGTGCTCGTTTTGGCCGGCTGAGGTAGCCTACAACCGACTCTAGCTGCACATGTTTTTGTCCCTATTGCTAACTGTTGTCGTTGTGGCCAACAGGCTTCCTCGTATTCACAGGCCCGCATCAAACTGTCTCATCAGAACTGGAGCTAAGTCGCTACCCGATGCTAATCGGACTAAAATACCATAAACTACCTATCCATTTCTCATTCTCAAGTTACGTTAGCGGACACATCTCTCCACATAAGGCAACTGATTTAGCAACAAAGCATCATAGAGTGTAAAATAAACAAGAACACAATGTCGCAAACAAGCAAATGGAACATAACTTTACACGTTAGCAAACCTCGACATGTTCTCAACAGCTGACTGTACTTGGAATAAACTGTAAATATAATCACAAAGTGGCGACACTTACCGATTGCACGTTTGCTGTTGAGTCACGTCCAGTTAGGATAGATCCATCTTTCAGGTGCAGTTGATTGTTTTCTGGACATTTTTCCGTGCTAGGCTAAGCTACAGACAACAGGGTTTTGCTCTTCCGCATTCAGTTGCCGGGCACCACCCCGTCTATTACGAGTTTGGAAGAAAACATGAATGCTCTTAGTCCTATTTAGAACATGGGGTAGTGGTGCACTCTTGTGGCCGAAATGAGTATTACAACACCAAACACTTAGAAAAATGAGCCTGACAAAAAAAATATTTTTTTTTCACCCGTTTTCCCCAGAAGGAAAGAAAGAAAAAAAAGTTAACTTAGAAAAAAATGATCCTGGCCAAACTTTTTTTTTTTCACCTGCCAAAACTTTTTTTTTCCACAGATGAAAAAAAAAAAATTAACTTAGAAAAAAACCATCCTGGCCAAACTTTTTTTTTTTCACCTGCCAAAACTTTTTTTCCACAGATGAAAAAAAAAAAAATTAACTTAGAAAAAAACCATCCTGGCCAAACTTTTTTTTTCTTCACCTGCCAAAACTTTTTTTTTCCACAGATGAAAAAAAAAAAAATTAACTTAGAAAAAAACGATCCTGGCCAAACTTTTTTTTTCTTCACCTGCCAAAACTTTTTTTTTCCACCTGTTTTCACAGATGAAAAAAAAAAAATTAAATTAACTTAGAAAAAAATGATCCTGGCCAAACTTTTTTTTTTTTCACCTGCCAAAACTTTTTTTTTCCACAGATGAAAAAAAAAAAAATTAACTTAGAAAAAAACGATCCTGGCAAAACTTTTTTTTCTTCACCTGCCAAAACTTTTTTTTCCACCTGTTTTCACAGATGAAAAAAAAAAAAAAAATTAACTTAGAAAAAAACGATCCTGGCAAAACCTTTTTTTTTTTTCACCTGGCAAAACTTTTTTTTCCCACCTATTTCACAGATGAAAAAAAAAAATTAAGGAACTTAGAAAGATTATCCTGGCAAAACCTTTTTTTTCACCTGTTCTTAAGTCATAAACACAGGAGAGAAAACAATTTAGATCAGACTTAGAAAATGGATCACCAGATTTTTTTTTTTTTCTCGCTTGCCTCTCAGGGCTTCCGTAGTTTGGTGTTGTTGAAAAGGAAAAAAATATTTCACTTAGATAGACAGATAGATAGATAGATCATTTTAATTTAAATCTTTCTTTCACAAATTTTGCATTCTGTTGTGTTGATTTGGGAGAAAGTTGTTCATGTTCACAAATATTGATCAGACTGTTCTACACTTGAGGAATAACATACTGGATTTCTTAAATTGTAGGACTATGTATGCAAATATCAGTGTGCATCCAGGTCGAGGACAAGAAGTCCAAATCACAAGACAGGAGGTCTATAGTGACACTAACGGCAGACATGACATCATGCTACTGCAGCTGCCTCAGACACCCACTCAGATTCACCTAATAGCTCTTCCTGACTGTGCTCATGGCCCTCCTCCAATGTGAGTTGTGTAGGGAATGTCCTCCTCGGCACTGATTATGAAGAGTTATTATTTTTTATAAGGTGGCACAAATGATAAGATAAATATTCCTACAATGTCTAAAAATCTGTCTCATATCAGTCTCATAAAGTTAACTATCAATTTGGAATATCAACTAACAACTGAATAATTATTATTGAAATTTCAGTATTAATAGTTCATCTCAATTAAAATACAATATTATACCTTTAATTAACACTAAATTAATAATATTGATCACTTTACTAAGGGTTGAAGGATAAGGTGAGGTGTTTAACAGCTGAGGTTGGTTCATTCATGCATTATGTAATACAGACACAAGACCCTTTTAGAATCAACACAATTTATTGAATAAAACGAATACAAACAAACGAATACTAACTATATACAGGAATGTGTATGAATGTGTGTGTGTGTGTGTGTGTGTGTGTGTGTGTGTGCATGCCTGCATGTGTCCTTATCTATAGGGCATGTGTGAGCATGCTGGGCACATGGCTGGGTGCTGGTCCTTTGTTAGGGAAGGCAACAAAGGGTCATAATAGGCCTAGATGGAGGGAGAGCTGTGTAGGCCTAGGTGGAGTTGGTGAACTGAGCTGAATTAAAATTCTGACAATGGAATATGAGAATGACAATAGATTCTTTGATATTATGACATACGCACGGGAAGGTCTTTTCTGCCGAATATACATCAGCAACCAAAAGGGACCACCATGAACAACAAAGAGCAATGTAATATCTACAAAGTGCACAAAACATTCCATCATGATAGTACACAAGCAGGAAGCTCAAGGAGCAACCAGAACTCCACACTCAGAAATATTCAATATCAAGACGATCACAGCAGCAGCCCCTACTTACTAGCACTGTATGGACGTGCATGGCTGCGCATAGTCACACACACTGACACTGTGAATCCAATTAAGTTAATAGCTCCAAATCACATTTTTATCCCTTGTTCATTAGATATGGATGGTGGAAGAATGTTGCTTCATAACTTGGGGATTACCAACATTTAATACAACGATCATTCATGTTCTAAAGTAATAACAATTTAACTAACCGACAATACCAAAACGATGTCCTACCTTTAATTGAAGGCTCCAAAGGTGGCCTTGCGTTCTGGTGTGTTCTGTACAAACGTTTTCATTAATAGTTCAATGTCCAGCCTGTCCAGAATGTCACTACTTACGTGCAGAAGAGCCATATGTGTGTGAACCTTTTTTGAGTCATGGTACTCCTTATCCACGTTTTTAGTCACCTTAAACTTGCAATAAGCGATTTCAGACCCTATCCGCCAGTCCTGAAACTAATGTGCGCTACATGGACATTTCCGTGAGATGTAAACATATAGCCACACACGCGGACCAGCTGTGTTGCTGGTTTCACCTCTTTCCTAAAGCTTGTTGTCAAAGTCGGCCCGAGTAATGGCGAATCAATAAAGCGAGCAAGTAAACAGTTTCAACTAGTAAACGTGCTACCTGCCTCTTCACTTGTCACTGTGGGACATGTAACCTTCAGCAGGAGAAAAATCTGGCAAAGCGAGACTGGTTTATTTTAGCCATTAGCCTTTATGCACGGTTTGTCCTAAGGGGCTTCCGTCCAGTAGCTTTGCTGTGTGTGTTTACAAAATGTGTTGCGGTTTCTGTCACCCTCTAGTGGTCAGAAAAAAATCACTTGTGAAGTTTTAAGCCATGGCCACACTGATCCGTCAGAAAACGGACAGAATTATTGACGGATATATTTCTGTCCTTTGGGCTGTTTTGGACCGTCAACAAGGTGAGAGAGGCAGATACAGCTTTCCTCATAACGGTATTACAAGAAAAAAGAAGAAACAGACTATACAGTATAAATTAAATAAGAAACTGACCTGCAGTCATCCCAACGTTATACCAGGCTTTCTCCGTTTTATCTTTGTTTTGGTCATACCGTTGTTTCCAAAACAATTGTAGGAATGACTCTGATTGGCTAAATGGACGGTGATGAATCTGTCCGTCCAGAAAAAGTTCAGCTGGGTTGAACTTTCTGTCCGTCAAAAACCTGGAAATCTGACGGAGACGGACGCGTCATCTCTCCGGACAACGGAATTAAATTTCAAATAATATATCAGACATTATTTATAAAGGTACAATATAATTTCCACTGTGTTTCACTCTCAGCCAACAGGGGGTGCTGCAGCACCCTCAGCACCCCCCTTCCCACGCCTATGTAAGGTATTATGAGATCATGAAGTTAGATCATGTTAGTGGTGGTAATACATGCAAATCCAAAGTTTGTGCTTTTATCCTATCTAACATGTGGGATGGCTAT
This sequence comes from Centroberyx gerrardi, assembly GCF_048128805.1. NCBI lineage: Eukaryota > Metazoa > Chordata > Actinopteri > Beryciformes > Berycidae > Centroberyx > Centroberyx gerrardi. The sequence goes on from NC_135999.1 coordinate 26,934,904, forward strand.
TTGGTGTTAACAGACCAACAGTAAATGCAATGCATCTCAACAATTTAACATTAGCAAACAATTTACATTCACTTCATTGAACATATATCTGTTATTTTCCTAATGCTGTTGCTAAGCTATATGCAAAGTAGTCTTACAGTCCTTTGGTTCTCGCGGTGTGTGTGGTTCAAAGCTTGCGGTTTCAAACTCTGGTTTCCCAGGGAAAAGGATTGTTCTGTTGTCTGGGTGATCCAGCTGTATTTCTCTCTGCTGGCCACGTCTGTCACGTGTGGAGGGAAAGAGAGAGAGTTTCGTGCGCTCCTCAACACCGAGGTGTGAAATGACGAGCAGCCTATCAGGGCACGGTTTTAGGTGTTCAGGGGGGTTAACACAGGAAACAGTTGTAGTTCTTTACATAGGGAACAGCTGAGGGTATTGTACCTACAGTTGCAATCTTTTTACCCAAAAACATTGTTGTATGTTTTTATGTTTTTATTTTTAGTCAGCACTGATTTGCAGTGTCTGGTTCAGTTTCTTTGGGGTCAGTATTCTTATTTTATCTTAAAGGCCCAATCCGTGTTTGCAGGATGGCAGGTTGCCCCACTACTGGTGTCATTTACATTTATTGGATTTAAGACTTATTCTGACTTTTTATGATACAAGGACTATGTGACAGCTGAATGAGTTTGGCAGGTATTTTGAGGCTGTAAAAGGTTTGTCTGCAGAACCTTCCATCTTAAGTCTGAAATCTACAACTCTACAAGAGATGATAATATATTAAAGGATTAGATGGTTGAATAAACTGCTGAATGTGTCTTTAAAGCCATCAGTGTCAGCTGTCTATCAGCTTATTGCTATTGAGACCATTATTTGATGTAATGTGGTGAAACAGGTGTAGATACAGGAGAGTGTAGGTGAGTATAGTTCTGATCAGTGAGGATGGAGGAGGAGGTTGAGGGATGTCAGAACTTCCTGTTGGGTCTAATTCAGCAAAACATCTGTGATGGTTGCCCCACTACTGGTGTCATTTACAGAACTTCCTGTTGGGTTTAATTCAGCAAAACATCTGTGATGGGAGGTGAACTCTCACAAACCACAGTGACCCATCTGTCACTCATCCCTCTTTCCTCCAACAGCCCAGGTTTCTAGGGAGGTGCTCACCCAAGAGAGCACTAGGAATAGTGGTTAGTAGTTGACTCAGATCCTGTGTGTTGGTCAAATTTGACCACTTGGATCTCAGAGTTCACATGTTGTTGGGATTGTTTTATTCAGCTGCTTCAGTGGCGCTCAGACTTCCAAGTTATCTGTTTATGTGAAGCATGTCATCAACTCTGTTTGAAGATCAGTGCTATATAAATTGTTTCTTCTCATGATTGCTATTTTCCAGAAATGAAATAGTTCAGATGGCAGGCTACGGTGCCACTACTGTACTTTCCAGTAATGAAAGAGGTGAGGTTATTTTTGATAATTCAGTTTATGTTTTCAGTTTTACTTTGCACTGTTTAAAAACAAGAAAGAGAAGACATGAGAAAAAACAAAAACAATATGTAGTGTAGGGTAAGAGGCAAGAAACCCTTAGGGACTTATTCATGGCCTCTATAAGTAATAAATATTATTTTACAATACAGTGTAAAATATTAAAAAGACAGAAAACAGAAAAAAACAGAAAACCTCAAAGCAAATCAAAAACAATTTGACAATTTCAAAGGACATATATCTTATCTTAGATATCTAACATTTAGTGTGGAAAAAAATTGTTTGGGATTGTAAACACACTTAGTCAATGGAAAAAGGAGGAGGAGAAGGAGATGAAGTGACTTTCACACCTGTCTATCAACGCCCTTGTTGTACTGGTGTTAGTTGGGGGTGTGTTTTTTCTCCTCCATCTATTATATATATATATATATATATATATATATATATATATACTATATACTATTTTTTTTTCTTCCGTCTAGTTTTTTTTTCTCCTCCATGTCTCCTTAGAGGCTCCGTAGAAACAGTACTGACATACATTTTAAAATGTTGTATTTAACTATTGTCAGAGTATATGAGATTAAATGGCAGGTTAAGATAGATATTTTTGTTTTTGCAGTGAAGGATCTCACTTTTCTTTTCCATTCTACTCTAGGATCTGATAAGCCAAATACCCTCCAATGTGTGAATATAACTGTTGTCGACTGTACGAGGCTTAGAAGTATTAAACAAGCTGAGAGATCACCCCGACTGTATCAACACTGGTTCTGTGGTCAAACTCCTGGAGTGGATACATGTCCAGTGAGTAATCATCTGCATGACCTCTAACCTTATTATTTCTTGTCCAAACATTACTTCGTCGTCAGTGCTGCCTTGCTCTTCCCTTCCGCTGTTCCCACCTGGACGCTGATTTACGACTGCTGCCCTCGCTCCTTTAGTGCTGGTCTCAGCCCCCTCTCACCGCCGCATGCTGCTTCTCCTTCTTTTGTCTCTCTCTATTTTCTCTTGTCATCATTGTTGCCCATGACTCTGTCAATGCTGCCCAGCACCTATTGCACGCTAAGCCGTCCCGGGGGGGGATCCCTATCTGCCTCAGCCCGCCCAAGGTTTCTTCCAAGTTTTCCCACTAAGGTTTTTCCTGGGAGTTTTTCCTTGTGTGCATTTAGGGTCTAAGACTGGGGTGCCGGGTAGGTTAGGCTATATAGAATAGGTTGATTGTTTGTCTTGCTAAATCTGCTCCTACCTACCTTGTGTTTTTCATTATGCTTGTCCTGCATAATTTTGTTTACCACTGATTGTGTTTAGTTAGATCTAGCTAGACACATTCTCTGTAAAGTCCTCTGAGACATGCTTGTGATAAAGGGCTATATAAATAAACTTGACTTGACTTGACTACACATTTTTGAAGTTGAAGACAGTCAATAAATTACCAGGAAAAACTCTTGATTCGTATGCTGTAACATCATTTTGCCCTGTATTACTATATAAAGGCCAAATCTATATTTATTTATTTATTTAATCTATTTGCTTTCTCTGTTTCTGTCACTCAGGGTGACTCCGGTGGAGGAGTGGTGTATCAGAACCAGATTTATGGGGTCCATTGTTTCACTGGTGATCCGAAAACTGCTTGTAATGAAGCAGCCGGGTTCATGGATGTCTGTGAATACAAGCAATGGATCTTATCTACTATTGCCTGACCCTAAGCTGAAACTCTTTCATAATAAACAATCTATGAGATCTCAGCTCTACAAGAAACTGATGTGATTTCTGTGTCTTTTGTTCCCAGAAAATGTTCTCAAACAAACTGGAAACAGTGTTCGCCACAATAATCATGTAAAACTGTGATTCTCCTTTTCTTATATTAGGATACAAATGTGAAATGTCTACACTAACACTTGATAAAAGACTGATCTATAATATAACTTACATTGTGCCATCTACCAGGAAACACAGTGTATTAAAAAAAGGTAGTGCAACAATGAGCTTGGGAGATTGAGATTTATGCTTTATGTCTTATCTATTCAAAAATCAGTATAAAACATATTCAGGGCTGGATTTAGTCTGCTTTGACTGGGGGTGCAGTCAGAATTTCCTCATGCTTGCCAATAAAATATAATATACTATATTATTATAAAGAGTTAGGCTCACTGCCATAAGTATGTTCTACTTAGATTTGATTTCCTTTCATTTTTCCTCACAGCCATCCACTCCTAATAGGACAGCTTTATTTTATTGTTAATTGTAACATCTTGAATTACATATACCGTATTTCCTCTAATAGTGGCCTGTAGTCAATTAAAAGCCGGGTCTCCGATAATGGCCGTCGTCGACACGAACAAATAAAGGCCGGTCTCAAATACAGGCCGGGGGAAAAAACAAAGGAAACAAGACTAGGTCAAAACCTAGTATATGGCTGCACCGTGTCCGTCTCCTCTCTCCGCCGCTGTCCTCTCCACCGCGCCCACGGCCCGCATTGATCCTCCCGATCCAAGCCCCGGACCCCCGCCGAAATCTCGGCCGGATCACCGGGAACACATCGGCGCCTAGGTTCAGTTAGCTTCAATTAGCTTCAGCTTACATGCAAACAACGGTGGATACCGGTAAACTCCTGGTGCCTGTTTGTAACTGTAGTTTGTAGTAACGTACAAGTGCCACAAGATGGCTCGGCCGGCGGAAGTCTCTGGAGCGTGCCGTCGTCGATTACCGTAATTATCGTAATGCATTGCAGTAACAAAAAAACGTCTACCTAACATACCCCAACAGAAGCAGATCAGAAAACAAGGAGGCTTCGTACTAAAATATGAGCAAATATACTTATCAAACAGAGGGAATTAGAAATAATGGCCTGTCTCTAATATAAGCCTGCTTCCAATAAAGGCCTGGTACCCTCTGCAGTTGAGGTAAATAAAGGCCTGGGCCAATATTAGAGGAAATACAGTAGTAACGTTTACCTGCCACCACCACCCCATCTTAGGAGGGCATCTTTATTAATAATTTATAATTTTGGTCAGCATAGATTAGTCATTACGGTTACAAAAACACATTGCGATATGACATTGGCTCTAGTGAAGCCATGGGTGTCCTGTCTGGATTTGGGGTTTGGTTGGTCTGGCTGCTCTCTGCTGTCTCCCTGATCCTGACTCCCTCAGTCTCTTGTTGTCCTTGCTAAGATACTGATAGAATGGACATTACCTTTAAAAAATACAATTCACCTGTTTCATAGTTTACTAGCATTTCCTTGATCGTACCTGAGTAGCTATCAATATTTTCTGCCACTTCCCTCAAAATTGTTCTGTTAGAATAGAGCAGCATGTGTTCAGAAGTCACTGATGGCTGTCTATAGGAGACTTGGTAAATGACTATATTGCATAAGTGCATAACGTGCTTTAAACACTGTGGAAAGAAGTCTGGAGTTTAACGTTAATTTAACGTCAATTTCACATTAAAAAAAAAAAAGTTCTGAAAACATTTTACCTGGAAACAGAGAACAATATCAACATGGTGATCAAGCAAAGTGAACACTGAAATGTTTATACTTTACTTTTTACCAAATATTCTCTGAAAGTTAGAGGGTGTTGAAGGCTGAATGGACTGCTTGTCATGGGGAGTAGAAGTTCATTTGAATGGAGCCGAGTGATTTGAAAGAAATTTAAGCAAATAGTGAGCAGAAATATTGAAATTGTTAGATAGGACATTGGACTTGAGGTTTTGTACTGTTCTGAATGAATGGGACTTTGTGGAGTAAGTTCTTATCAAACACTGTAGTGCCAAGCCCTGGATGACATTAACTCAACGTCTGAGATAAATTAACGTCAAGTACATTTAATCTGAGTCATTATTTATTCATACAAAACACATGGAAACAACTGCTTCAGGTCAGCAGTCCAAAAGCCCTGTCAAGATATTCTTTGGTCCCACAACTCTTTATATGAAACTGCATCTATATAGTCAACCATGTATTCCACACTATACTGAAGAGTCCCCAAGAATTCATCCTTCGTCTAATATCCATTGATATGTAATGGCATGCAAGGAGTCCCAATATGCTTTTGACTGTATATTGTCCTTTAAAAAGAGAAAATTTCACTTTTGTTAAAGCGAGCAGTTTGGACTTGGAAGATGATCTTTAAGGAGTTCTGGTGATGTTGATGGGACACGAACCTGAGGCAGTTTGGCAAAGAGGTTTGTGTGACCAAATAGTAACTTTACTGTATATTGCTTTTAACTGTGTGTATTTATGTCTAGACGTACATATATACACAATTTATTTTTGTAAACATGATATAACTGAGTATATTCCCATGTGCATCAGCAATGTTATTTTGAAAATCAATGTGCTTGACAATAATTACAATAGTTCAAGAGTGTTTCTACACCTATAACAATATTGACATTAAGCCATAATAATTTCTGGAGGATATCTGTTGATGACTCAGGTGGAAAACAGAAATATAAATTGTATCCATGTTATGATTGCATCTTGGCAAAAGGTGGATACATTGTGCAACAACTGAGCTATTTGCATAGATAAATCAAAATCATTTCCCAGTGATTTTGTATATTTCCATATGTGGTTACAGCTGTATTCTTTGTACTCCATGTAACTCTAATGCACTTGTATTCAGCCTATTTCTAAAGGTATAAAGGCTAAGGACACTCATACTGATAATTGGTAAATGACAAAAGAAGAAGTGCAACGACAAATCTTCATTAGTACTATTACTATTATACTAAATATATTTTACAAACTATAAATCAGGTATTTGCCTTGGTTTCTTTTTTTTTTCTCCATAATACTATATTATCCTTTATGTTTTTGTCTTTTGTCCTTGTCTTTTGTTCTATGAAGTTGTCTAACTAAATAAATTAAAAATAAAAAACACCAAAAGTTGTACCTTGGTTTCCCCACATGATTTTAGAAGATTGATTGTGTATTCTTGCATAATCAAGATAAAATTGGATGCTCGTTTTTGCTGGAAGTGGCTTCTGTCTTGCTACCATACCATAGCCCAGAATAAATGGCTCAAATAAGCTTATACATAATTAATTTAGGGTTTCCAAGCCTTGAGACAATGAGGCATGGATTAAGAAAAAAGGAGGTACAACTACAACTCACTATTAGGAAGGTGGTCCAAATATTTTGTACATTCAAAGTAAGTCTAAAAGTAGGCTATACTTTATTAATAAATAACATCAACAGATTATTCACCCTCAGACATTTTTAATTTAATTCCAATCCTCAAACAGGCTAATTTGTTCATGCGTATTGATTAATGATTTTTTTTTTTTAATCAAATTCAGTCCATCACACAATGTAGAGTAACTTCAAAATCTGAAATCAGTCCTTCCTTGTCTGTGCCTGAGTGCCAGAGAGCAACACAGTGATCACATTTGCAGTCCTGTCAGTGTCTTCCTCGTTCCTTGTCTACTCACTTTAAATCTGTTTTTGTGTCCTTTGTTTTCTGTAAAGCACTTTGGAAATCCAGTTTGTGAAAATACTCCAATAGTAGAACACATTGAAGCCTTGTTAAGTGGAGAGACTCCCCATTGATCCTGATCTGGGTTGTCAGGCCCTAGTTCTCTGTGATCATTAAGTCAATGGCAATCTGGGCTGAAAAGGCTGTGTGCCTCACTGCTGCAGGCCAGATCCCTCATTCACTGGCTGCTGGTAGACAAATTGCTAAGCCTCAGAAGAGGCTTTGGTGCGGCAGTAAAGAGAAATTGATTTTAGCAGGATAATTTCTACTCAGATGCACAGGAAATCCCATTGATTCACACCTATGCTTTTATAAAATTCTTTAGTTTTTAGTTTGTACACAAGCTGATTGTGTGTGTTGTTTAGAGACAAGTTAGTGCTCTGTGTGTAATTTGTACACAAATAAGTTCTCTGAGTGTAGTTTGTTAAGTTAATTAGTTTATGGACAAAATTATTCTCTCTGTGTAGATTGTAAACAAGTTAATTATCTATGTCTAGTTTTTAGTGATTGCACATAGGTGCGCAGCAGACCATGTACTGCTTTTGTTTAGCTAGCTTTTTTGAATTTTAACAAATCTGTCCCTATGGTTTTTGTACTTTCTGGCGAGTTCTTCAGTATCTGGATTGCAGAATTTTGGAAATGTCTTGCCAGGAATTCATGGTTACATTCTTTTGTAATTGTGTGAGCTTGCTTGCTAACCTAGGGTGACCACATTTTCAAACCTCCAAACCGGGACCCTTAAGTGTACCGCACGCTCATGCATGCGCACATGTATGGGCTTATGCACGCACCATAGGCGTTCTCATCAGGATGGGAGACAATTATTTCAGCGCTTAGCACACCTAATGACTGCACCTTTCAACACCATGGACAGCGCCTCAGCAAACGAAAAATGATGTTTTGTCTCCAAAAATCCACCAAAACATTATACCTTTCAGCTCTGGTTGTGTTTCACCAGATGGTAGGCAAAGGTCCCCTCCTGAGCTGCCAGTTTCAGATCACTGTCATCGGCGTTTGCCCCGCTGAAGTAGGTCGCAACGGTGCTAGTACTAGCTTGTAGCCACCGCTTATGTTTGGCTGTCTTAATATGATCTTTTATGTCAGCATTTCCACCGTGCGCGACCGAAAATGTACTCTTGCAGTGTGTGCAGAATGCAGCATTTTCGTTGCCGGCTACTTCACAAAGAAAAGAGTAAGGTCTTCTGGAGGTCTTTAGAAAAGAGCGACTTTCTCTTCGGCACGACAGCTAACCGTTAGCATACTGACAGACTCTGTCAGACAGAGCCACAAGCGTCATAGGTTAGCAACAGCCTTGACAACGACACATTGATTGACTGACACACATACAGACAAATCAGTGTTGAATTCAGATGCGTGGTGCATTGTTTATGTTTTTTGATTGGGTTAGGTAATAATGAGCGGGACAGAACATGATAAACGTCTATGTAAGCGCTGAAAACAAGTATAATACTATTATTATTATTCTAATTGTGGTGAAAACCAGGACAATTTGGTAGTGAATGTTGAAAACCGGGACATTTTAGTGTTTTACAGATATTTGTCGGGACTCGGGACACCCATCTTGAAACCAGGACAATCCCGGACAAACCGGGACGTCTGGTCACCGTACACTAACCTCTCTTCAAATTGGTCCAACTTGGATGAGCTGTATATAGTAGCCGAAGGAACGTGAGGAAGTGTTTTCACCGGAAATCCCGCCTCACTCTGACAAGACAATCCATGTCTCCGCGGCAACTGCAGGTCTGCAGATCCTCTCTGTAGCCGCTTGCGACTGCAGACACCATGTGCAGCTCTGCGACCACCATTACCATTCAAGTGTAAATTACGAATTTCATGCACCATCCTGGCTGGCCATCAAAGCCGGTGATGTCTTCCTTACTGGGTCAATGCTCCATGTGGCTTTGTAGACCATGACCACATACATAAGTTTAACAAAAGCCATTTAGCAGATGGTTTCACCCAAAATGTTTTAGCATGGGTGGCCCAAGTGGGAATTGAATCCATGACCCTGGCAGTATTACTGCTTTGTTTTACCCATTTAGCTATGCAGTGGAATTGAGCTTTTAAAGTCACAAGGAGATGGCATTTTGATGGTGTCTTGCTTCCATAATTCAATGTATTTCAGGTTGAAACAGGATGTTTGGGGTGGGACATGACACGGTGAATGACTGTTTGAGTGGGTGGGTTGGACCATTACAAAAATGGAAAGAGAAAAGCACTGAAGCCCGTCGCATATTTGGTGTAGTCGGTAAAATTTGCTGTCCCAGTGACTGGGACAGGAAACAAGGTTTTCGGGGGTGAGCACCCACAAATGCACCGCTGTACCATGTTGCCACTCATGTGTCACTGTGAAAGTTTCAGGTTTTATATTATGGGAGGCACGGAGGGGGCAATTGTTTAAAAATCTGTTATGTTTATGTGAACTAACCAGTAAAAATATGTAATTTTCCAGGAAGTAAAAGTAATGGGACTGTAATACAAATACAAGAAAATATATTTTTTTCTAACTTTTTTCATTTCATTGTGACTTGTAACCCTGGCAGTGTTAGTGCCTACCCTTTGAGCTATACAGGACCATTTGTACCCCTACCCACCAGAAACCCCAAATGCATGCACACACACACACACACACACACACACACACACACACACACACACACACACACACACTCAAACAATAATTAGCCATCTTTCTCACTGGTGTGAGAGATGATTTTGACCGTATAGACTCTCCCCAATTTACACCATTAATCCATTGTTAATCAGCACAAATTAATAAGTCAGATTGATATCACTGTGTCCTGCTGTCATGCCCTCTAGGAAAACTGAGACAGACGATCACAGGGGCTCTACCACAGTTTCTAATGATGCTTGTGACAGATGGTACAAATGGAATCAGATGAACCCGAAAAATGGTACATCAATGTCAACTTACAGTAGATAGACCCTCCACCATGTGCCCCGACTTCCCCGGTCATTTTACTGCTCTTAAGTATGCGTCTTTAATTTGTTGACTGGCATTATGTACAGAAGTGGCAGGGTTGCCCAGAGGCTGGAGAGGCCATCCAGTAACTGAAAAGTCAAAGTTTGTTCCTCACAACAGCCTATATGTGTGTCCATCGACAGCCGTGCGTCCAGCCGAAATGTCCTTGAGCAAGACACCGAACACCCACCTGCTCACCCATTGTACGCCACTCTGGGCCAGAGCTGAAATGATTATCGTGTGTCTTGTATCTCTTGCTGCAAGACAGATTAGAGTAAGGATGATCGATTCTTGAAGCTGAACTTGACACCTCCACTCTGGAGAAATAACATTTTCTCTGCAGATCATGCTTTTCACTATAACCAAATATTTAATTTTAATATCACAAGAAACAATACATTTTTTTTTAATACATTTCACTGTAATATAATCTTGTTCAGCTCCCCGCTCTGAGAACAATTACATTATCCCTCCATTTTCCATTATGCATGCTTATTGTTCGTTCCTCTCAAAAACACAATCGTAACACAATATGCACTACCTATACTACCTACCAATACTACCTGACTGAATGCTAACCTCCACATTTTCCAGTGTCTGATCGTAACACTACGTTTGCTCTCATTAATAAAAATTATTATCATTATTTGAAGCTGCACTAGGCAACTTTGCACGTTGCCGACCCCGTTGGCAGTAAGAGGTAGTATGACTTACAGGAAGTTGGCAGTTAGGATAAGGCCAGCACGCCGCTGTTCACTTCCTATAGGCGGTGCACATAAAGCACCCAACTCCCGAATTTCATCTGAGCAAATGGTGTGAATCCATGGCGTCTTAATTAGGGCAGATGGGACAGCCAGTTGCAGCCCACTTTGTGATTTGGGCTGATAAGTTGGGTGTATTTTTACATAAAAATCTTGCCTAGTGCAGCTTTAATTGTCTCTAAAGCACTTTATTCTGTTTCAAAATGCGCTGTACAAAAAGGTTTGCTATTGTTTTATTCTAATTGCAAAAGTTTTAACTATTGCTATTATTATTATTATTATTAATAATAGTATAACTAAGGCAGTGTCGGTTGTAGTTTTCCATTAGAGACATAACAGAACTTTCAAATCTTCTTCTTTTAACCCAGGGTCAGCAGACCGTCTCTCACTCTCTCTCCTCACTGGTCCTGGGAGAAATACGAGACAATAGAGACAATATGAAACTAGAACATCTTCGTCACCAGACACACACAGGTTGAAATGACAATGCATGTGGGAGGATAGAGACGGAGTATACGTTGTTTTTTTTTCCATCACCCAGAAACTTAATTTAATTTCTGCTTCAACATAAACTAAATTGATTCTTTGTCTCAGAGGACAAATGACTCATCATTCCACAGTTTCGTAAAATAAATTCCCTTTCCCTCCCTTCTTATTCTCTCCTTACCTTGGCCTACTGCAGTCCCAGCGGGATGCGTTCAACACCACAATTATGATGGTAATTTGCAAAAGTCAGGAACTCTAAATTAGCTCTATTTTTCTTTGGTCTTTGTGTATCGAGGTTGCTAATGTATCTCCTGCGGAGAGAAGGGTTGGATCTTTGTCTGTCAAATTATTGTTATATTTTCTACCTCATTGACTGCCATTTGTCTCTCTCCTCCTCCTGGCAAATTGGAATCTGCCCTTGAGGTTTGAAAATAATTACCCAGTCCCTGTGGTAGGAACGTTTCTCGCATATCAAATGTGACATGAGTGAAAATCAGTTTACAAAGAGATTAAGGAGATCTTGTGAGAGAATTTGGCTTCATCTCCCGGAATACTTTCAACGCATCTGTTTCAACCTGTCTCTTTGTCTCACGCTGTCTCTGTCTGTGTCACTGTATTTATCTCTATTTTTCTCTCTGCTCCTTGTGTCTTCTTTCTCTTTCTCTTTGCTTCCGTCTCTTTCTCTCTCTCTCTCTCCCCCTCGGTATTGCCAAGAGATCCAAGTGTCACGTAGAGCGGTACTTGTGCAGCAGGGTGACTGATGGACTAGGAGTTCATAAATCAATTCATCAATCTGTGTTGGTCAGTGCATTCCAGGAGTTATTTTGTGATAAAGAGTTGTGATTTACTTTTTTGGTGTACCCACTTTTCCTTGTCCAGGTTGGTCTAAATCTCACTTTTTTCTCATTACCTATATCTCTGTCCACTGACTCCCTCCACCTCCTCCTCTCGCTTGTTCCTTTCTTCCTTCAGTTGTTCCCTACTTCTCTCCCTCTCTTCCACCCTCCCTCCCTCTGTCTTTCCATGCAGTAGTCTTACCGTTTACAGCAGCGAGCACGGCTTCTTCTTCACTTTGGTGGGCTGGGGGCAGAGGACGGCCCGGATGGCCTCATCAAACACAGTCTTTAGGCCACGCTGGGTCAAAGCCGAGCACTCCAGGTACTTCACTGCGTCTACACATACACACACGCGAAGACACACACACACACACACAGATCAACATGGAAGCACGCGAGAACTTTAGAACTTTAAAATTGTTTAAAGGAGAGTAATTTTGTTAAAAAAAATACATGTCAGTGTTTTTACCCAGGATTTAGTTTGAGTATGATGAAAGGTTTTCACCACTTGATTCATGGACCAAAGATTACCTGCAGCTCTAAAACACCTTTCCAAATCGCAGCAGTTCATATTGTGTTTTAATTTTTTTTTTTACAATTAATTGTTCAGCTCTAGTTCCCGTACTTGATGATTTTGGGGGGTTGTAAAGATGTATTGTCATTTTTAAATCATTATGGTAAATGTCTTTTTTCTTGTGAAATAATGACAGATTTTAAATAATAAATCAAGCAAAACAGGGATCATATGAGGTCAAAGTTCACCACTCATGTATGTTTGCAGTGGCTGGATGTGAATAAAGCTTGACTCCTATGTGTTGTTGTTTTTTTTAAACTGATACCTATACTGATATTTTTGGAATGAAGCTACTGATAGCCAATATTTCATGCTGATATTCAACATCTTTCAGTTTGACTATTTGTTTTTACCCGAACAATTCAAAGACTTACAAGGATTCAGTGTTTCCTTGGCAAGGTGGAAAAGCCTCTGAAACAGCTTTTAAACCACGGGACACTAAAACTCTCCACTGAAACCCATACTAATGGATTGGCACCCCACCTATTCAATTGTTGGGGAAACTGTGACACGTGCACATTACTACCTTTAAATGAAGAATTAATTTTCAACGACATAACTGAACAATTAAATTCATAAATGGAATTTTTAATAGGTTTTACAGACTTTTCTTGTAGCTTCACTCTTACAAAGGATTTGTCATTTTTAACACATCTGTGTTATCACTTTTCAACACAAGATGTTATTAACAACACGTTGTGTTAAAACTATCATTAACATACATGTATGTTAAAAATGACACATCCTTTCTAAGGTTGTGTGTAGTCAGGGATGAACTTCCATCATATCAGAGTTGCACGATCTGATATTAATAAAATTTCAATATTGGCTCAATATATTGGCAAGCTGGAGTATCGGTCTAACCCTAGTCATTAGTAGGTTTTTGGAGGCCAAATAGGTAACAAACTACTGTCATGCAAGACCTGAGGGAACCCCATGGGCGCGACTGACCTATCTCCTTAGCCAGAGCCAGGCCCTGAGGGTAGGTGATGGGCGCCAGCTTCTTCTCCTTCAGCTTCTCAATGGTCTCCTTCTCGTCCCGCAAGTCCAGCTTGGTGCCCACCAGGATGATGGGCGTGGAGGGGCAGTGGTGGCGCACCTCCGGGTACCACTGCCGGAGGGGAAGGGAGGGTCAGGGGAACGAAAAGGGACGGGGTGTCGAGGGATCAAGCAGGAAAGAGAGACAGGGGTGATGGAGGCAGAAAGAAAGAGAGAGAGAATGTGTGGGTGAGAGAGAAGGAGAGGGGGTGAAGGAGGACAAGAGGAGAGACAGGAGGTAGACAGAAGGTGGATGGGAGAGTAGAGGGAACAAATCAGCTTGCTTTCATGAAATTTCGTGAGATGAACATGATGACTTAAAATGTGAATAACACGAACAATGAGAGGAATACGTTTTCACACCATGAAAGGATGATGTGGAGCAGACATGTCTAGAAACAGGCAGTAGTTTGATGCGGTAGAAAGTCTGGGTGTGGCTGTCAACTCCAGCGACCCAGGTTTCAATCCCAGCAAGTTTTCATTTTCAGCAAAAGCGTTTTCTTATTTAACCATGAACCAAAATCGTACCCCAATCTCTCTCGCTTGCTGTCTCTTCTCACCTCCTATCTCCCCTTTCCTCTTTAAACTCCTCACTCTTGCTCTATCGCTCTCCCAATTCACTTTCCTCTTTTGCTTCTTCTGTCCTCCCCACTCTCTCTCTCTTTCTCCTCCCTCTCTCTCTCCATCTCTTTTCCCGGCTCAGTGAGGATATGAGAGATGCTATCTGCTAAATGAATCAAACACAGCGGATAGATTCTGATAGCACCAAGAAGCCGATGACAGGAGTTTTAGCCGTTTGACTTGCAAATCGAACCTGCATAGCACTGCCAGCCAGTGGACGTTTGGGTATTACCTGGGTATTATGGGTATTACCTGGTAATTCAGAGTGCTGTCAATCTCGCTGTGAGGCCCTAGATTAATTCTTATTTTTTAATTTCTTACCAAATATACCTATCACCTCATCTTAAAGCACCATGTAGTTTAAAGTCATGGATTCCTTGAGTCTCTCTCTCTCTCTAAATATATAGCTTTCTCTCTGTCTCTGCAGGACTATGAAAAAGAAATGTAACTTTAACCTTAACTCTGATGTCCTGTCTTGCTCACAGACATCAGAAATGTATCCAGGTATTTTTAAAACTTAATTCAATCAGCGAAGGTTTCCTGAACATGGTATGCTCTTTACAGCAGGGCCCTGCTTCACATGACACATTCACACCTGACCAGTACAACCACAGTCTTCTGCTTTGGGCCACTGAGCAGCTACACTGGAATAGTTAGGGGTTAAGTGCTTTGCTCAAGGGCACATTGACAGTAGTTGTTGAAGGAGGGGGGAGCATTACTCATTTATGTTCCCCAGATTTTGCACAGATTCCCCTAGATTTTCAAGCTGTTCTGTACGGTGGCCAAAAGACCCCAGCGTGCTGCGAAATCAAAAACACGCTGTGAATTGAGAAAACACATGCATCAACCTGACAACACATGCACTACATTTTAGAAATGTGCTGCAAAGTCACAGACGTGATGCAAATTCAGAAAATGCACCAATCTGTAAACACATGCGCTACATTTTAGAAACGCACTGCAAAGTCACAGCTGCGATGCAACCACATGCTCCAAACAACATTAACAGAGATGGTGGATAAGAGGAGATTAAGCATGGTGGATTCAATCAATGGGAGGAAAATGTTATTCTCTTCCTGTCTCCTAAGTCGGCGGAGTGGCCGCCAATCTAGCTCTTTCTTGGTGGTGGACAACATCTCAGATTGGTGCATGTGTTTACTGAATTTGCATCATGTCTGTGACTTTGCAGCGCGTTTCTAAAATGTACTGCATGTGTTGTCAGGTTGATGCATGTGTTTTCTCAATTCACAGCGTGCTTTTGAATTCGCAGCACGTTCTGGGGCATTGAACCCAGCAACCTACTGGTAACAAGCTAGCTAGTTGGCTAGCTAGATTGATGGGGAGCCACACAGAGAGCACTTACTCTTTTTGCTGCTGTCAAAACAAAGTTAAAAAGTTTTCCTTTTGTTACGTGAGTTTGAAAGTTTACATGGTCATGTTTATGTATGAGTTGAGGGAGTTTCATGACTGCTGGGCCCTTGAAACCTGTTGAATCCCCACTATCACTGAGAAAATAAGGATTACATTTTTCTTTCCTGAAAAACTGAACTCTTTCAGATATGTGATTCTCTTTTTCTTCCATCAGCAAGCTGAAAACAGAAGGCAATTTCCGGTCCTGCTGATATGAGGACTGATTGATTGATCCCTCTCCCATTAAACCCCCCTCTTTCATGCACACACACACACACACACACTCACACACACTCACACCGCCTTTTCAGTACATGATCTTTAGTTGATTGCGAGTCTTGTGGTGTGGCGTGGTGTGAATACAGTCTGATTCGGGTGGATGGACACTGAGTGAACAGATTGCAGGCCAATCTGTGGCCCATTGTGTCATTACGCATCGACTTGCTGTTGACTTGCCTGATATTTTGCTGCTCTTGTGTCACGCTGTCAATGGGTATTTACCGCTGCGCAGGAAAAGTGAGCTTTCTCAATGTGATGATGGAAAGACGGTGAAAGGAGAGGACGGATTTGTTTGAAGCCAGCTGCTATCCTCACTTTTCAGAAAGAGTCTAAAAACAGGTCCAGATTCATGCAAAGTTTGCAAAATGACCCAATCATAAGGTCATGCTATTCACTAACTGTGCACTACGAGTGGAAAGTGTGTCTAATAGTGTTGGTCAAAAAATTTATCCACTTTGCGCCTGTCATGGGCATACGGATGGACATACAAATTATATGTAAATCTCATTATTTCATACAGATGGACATACAAATTATATGTAAATCTCATTATTTCATACAGATGGACATACAAATTATATGTAAATCTCATTATTTCATACAGATGGACATACAAATTATATGTAAATCTCATTATTTCACCCACATGCAGGTAACAGTTACTTGTGGGTCAGGCCATGAAAATTGAGATTGCATCCAACTCACTAACACTTTGCAACACCAACTGCCCCAAATGATAGTGCTTATAAAATCCTTTGGAAGGTGGCGTAAAACTTTACACCTTTAGTTTGCAACTTTGAGTTTGTCCATTCAGAATGGCTGCGATCATTGCTGCAAGACGCAGACAGCAAGGCAGAGGGATTTCCATCCTAGAATCTAAAACTAGTTCAGAGAGCACTTCAGTAATAAAGGGGCTTTAGGGTGCAAGGGTGCCAGCCTTGGATTAATCTTACAGCTGAAGCATGCAATTTGTTGTATGGAAGGTGCTTTACAAATATAGTTTCTTATTGTTGTTGTTTCTCCTATTTTTGCTCTTTACTGTCTCACTTTCTCTCTCTCAATTTCACTCTTACTCCTGTTTTTGTTCTCGATGTTACTCTCATTCTCAATCTAAGTCTTACTCTTACTCTCATTCTGTTTCTTGTTCGAATTCTTATTATTTTTCTTATTCTTCCAAAATGTACATTTTGCCACTTGAACCAAAAACAGCTTTGTTCCTCGGTCTAAAATTATCCCCTCCATCAAAGCTTCACCCAATAGATTTCCTGTTGTCACCTCATCATCACCCTGTCGCTGTCTTCCTTTTTCATTTCCCTCCACACCGACTAATCCAGCAGAAACCACATTTACCACTCCACTTCCCTGTTACTATGGCGACTCTATAAGGGATTCACAAAAGAAGAGCAAAGCAGCTCTGAACATCATGCTCAGATGAATCTAATCAAGATTTGTGTTGTTGTTTTCTTGTCCTTTCTTCTTTCTTTAGTTATATAGGTGAAGTGTGGGCAGAGGGGGACTTGCATGTTATTTGCATGCGTTTGGGTTGAAGAGGAGTGAGTGTTTTCTGAGGGAGGTCAGATCTGAAAGCCCTGCAGAACGGAGGCTCTGATCGTGTTTTAGTGCTCCTCCTAGCCTCATCCTAATGCTGGAGGCAAGCCAAATGGAGAATATGTGAAGTTGCCAAGAGAGATAGAGCACTTCAGATGAGAGGGCTATATTTGAAGGGTTTCAACTCAAAACACCATATGTCCAAATGAAAAAGAAAAATACAGAGTTTATGATGTTCTTGTCCAATACCTCAAAAACTGATGATATAACAGATTATATCATATAAAATGTTACTTTTTGTAAGCTAAAGTCTAAAAAGTTTTGCTGTCGAGCCAGCAATAATTTTTGTAAGGATGGATGCCACTTTTCTTTATTTTTACTATTTTTCACATTTTCATTTCATAATAGTAAAGACATCAAAACTGTGAAATAACACAAATGGAATTATGCAGTGACCAAAAAAGTGTTAAACAAATCAAAACTATCTTATATTTTAGATTCTTTAAAGTAGCCGCCCTTTGCCTTGATGGAAAGGCAAAGGCTTTGGAAAGAAAATCATACATAGGATCAACTTCACTATTTATATTTGTCTAAGAAACATGTCAAGAATTTAAGCAGAAGCCTTTAGATCAAAATGGCTTTAAGATAATGAAAAACAGGTGTGTCCAAACTTTTGACTGTATATGTATATACTGTACTGTGTACTGTCCGTCCTGCAGTCTTATTACATGTATGTGAGGTTCGGATGTCTCTACAGCATGTGTGTCAGCGGCTGCTGGCCATACTCTGTTGGTATCCTCTGGTTGAGTGTCCTTGTTGCCATAAACAAACAAGAACAAATATTCCTGTCCACAGCTAGGCCAGGAAAAAGGTATGAAAAGGTTTTGGCTGCCAGTTACCCCCCTCCCTCTGACTGAGCAATATTATAGCAATAATACAGGGGAAAGAAATGATGATCCCAATAGGAATCTGTACAATGCGTGTGTTGACATCAAAATGTACGGGCAGAAGCGAGAAGATGAACCCGAACGCCCCTCATACAGTATATATTACATGCAATATACATGCTATGTTATATATTAGAGATGTTTGAAGAGATATAAGACATAAGAAATAACTCGCTCTATCATGAACCGCAGTGATGGTGAGGTGATGCAACTTTTTTTCCTCTCCTTCGTTCTTCACAGGTCAGACTAAAGATAGATAGTGTTGAGGAATATCATAGAAGACACATAATCACGCTCATGCACGCACTCAGGCTGTTTTGCATACAAACACTGACACCCACTACCACACACCCACACACACACACACATGATTGCAAAAACAATCAAAATATCAAGCAGTCTTTGATTGAACTAACCAAGTGTGGTAGCAGAGGAAATGTTGAGGCATTTCAGCACAATCAACCCTCCCACTGGCAGCAGCACAATCAGCCATCACCATCGCCATATGGTTACCAGTATCAACAACTCCACTCAGTATAATTATTAAAGCATGAAATGGGAATCAAACTGATCATATTTTCGATTCACCTCGTGCCTATAGAGAAATATCAAAAGCATTGTTATCCCCTTTTTTCCCGAATGGATGTGTTGGGTTCAAACAGAAAGTTCAAACATAGTTTTACCTTTTTGTGTATCAAGTGTATCAATTTAATTAGAACAAATGTCACTCCTTCATGCTTCAATGTGTAATACTTTTGTTCATTTTCTGCAGATGTCAGATATTTCAGTTGACTTGTCAAGTGGGTGAATTGATTGTTCGTTGATTGTTCATTGTTAATATACATTGTTACACATTGCTTATTTAAAACCTTTGTCATTGTCAGTCTAAACATGATTAAATAAAGTAAAAAAAAAACAACAACTAATAAACATATCAACTGGGTGACTAGTCATTCAGGTGACTAACTGGCTGGGTAACTAATCACTTAGGTGCCTTTTTACCTGGGCGACTAGTCATTTGGGTAACATATGAACCAGATGACTAATCACTCAAGTGACTTATTAACTGGGTAACTAGTCATTCAGGTGACTTATTAAATGGGCAACTAGTCATTCAGGTGACTTATTAAATGGGCAACTAGTCATTCAGGTGACTAACTGGCTGGGTGACTAATAATTCAGGTGACTTATTAACTGGGGACTTATTAAGAGGACCAGTCAGTAATGTATCACACAGAGAGGAGACTCACCTTAGCTCTGACGTTCTCATAGGATGCTGGGCTCACCAGGGAGAAACAGATGAGGAATACATCCTGGATAGATGGAGGAGCGGGGGGCGAGAAAGAGAAAAGGTGGAGAAGGAAAGATAGAAAATGAGGGGAGGTTAGCTGGCAGATTATATTATATATTTTTCAAATATTAGATTGCATTTGTATGTATGTTTTTATAAGCACCTCCTGTTTTTATGTCGTTTATCTCACCTGCACAGATTTGTCTTTTTTCCTATTATGTTTCTGCCTAACCTTTGCTGTTCATCACTGTGCAATGAAACTAAATATAAATGAGCTAGAATGCAATCATGTGAGGTTTATGTCTAGAGATTATTACTTGGATTTTT
Source organism: Centroberyx gerrardi (assembly GCF_048128805.1). NCBI lineage: Eukaryota > Metazoa > Chordata > Actinopteri > Beryciformes > Berycidae > Centroberyx > Centroberyx gerrardi. The sequence continues at coordinate 26,954,958 of NC_135999.1, forward strand.
CCTCTCTCAGACATTAGTCACATGGTCTTCACACACTAAGCAGCTTTCTCAATTATCTCTCCTGCCTTTCATTTCTCTCCCTGTCTCTTCATTTAATGGGAGGTAGCTCAGTCAGTCTGTATGGATCAGGCAGTTAGGTGGCATGTCAAGCCTCCTGGGTTTGAGTCGATATCATCCAACGAGTGTTATTCTCACGGAGAGAAAGAAAGTGGATAGTGCAGTTTTTAATGAGCGGACAGTGTGTGTGTGTGTGTGTGTGTGTGTGTGTGTGTGTGTGCATACCGTCTGTGGGTAGGACAGTGGGCGGAGCCTGTCGTAGTCTTCCTGTCCGGCTGTATCCCAGAGGCCCAGGTTGACTGGCTTGCTGTCCACCATCACATTAGCTGAGTAGTTGTCAAATCTATGGGGAACACAGTAAATCAACAATCAATCAGTCACTCAGTCAATCATTTATTTAATCCATTATTTAAGCAATCAATCATTTAATTTATAAATGCTGTAGTGAGGCCATGGTGCTGCCTCATAGGAAAACATCAGTGATCTACTGAAGTATGATATTATGAAGTGTGGCATCGTCCAGTGAGACAGTGTTTCCCAACCTGTGGTCGGGGCCCTAAGGAGATCTCAAGGGGGGGGGGGCTTGAGGTCTCAGAGAAATTAAGGAAAAGGAAGCATATTAAAGAGAGTGTGAGAAGAGCAATATTATCATTTAGTAGAATAATTAACGCAAATGTCATAAAAACTGAATTTAGTTTTTCTGGCCCATAGCAAGCTTAGTCTGTAAGGTGTGCATGTGCTTTCATTTGCACCATGGAGTCGATGGAAAAGAATGACAGCCACTGCAGAAAGACACTGTTGAGATCATAATATGTTAAGCAGCGCTGCACCCATGTGGTTGAACTGAAACAGTACAGTCTATCTGACAGCTTTGTATTGTGTTTCCCTCAACTTCCCATATACAACGTAACCTAACAACATTTGGTGGATGGCTTCATCCAAACAGCCCTACAGCACCATCAGTGCATGCATTTTTAGTATGGATGGTAACAAATCTCTTTTTTTACTTTACATATGCAAGTTAAATGAACACATATTATACTCTTTTTCTGGAACACCCTGCTTCACATTCATGCATTTACACATATTCACACCTGGAAGCTTCCCAGTAGAGCCACAGTCTTCTACTGTTGGCCAGGGAGCAGCTGGGGGTTCGATGCCTTGCTCAGGGGCACTGCAACAATAACTGCTGAGGAAGGGGAGACTGTTTCTCATTTACTTTCTCTACTGAGATTTTCCCTGCCAGGATTTGAACGGTTAGTACCACAGACGTGTGTGTATCTGTGTGTTAAGTGTGTGTATAGATTTGTCTGTATGCGTGAGTATGTATGAGTTTGTATACATGCATTTGTTTGTGTGTGTGTGTGAGTGTGTGAGTTATTGTGTAAGTTACGTTTAGGCATTCATGCACTTTATGAGCTTGTGTGTGTGTTCCTGTACTTCTATTTTTGTGAACCAATTTGAGTTTTAAACCTTCAGAGTGAAGACATTTTTGCAAAGTGAGGTCATTTTAGCCGGATCCTCACTTCTTCAAGAGAGAGTTTTAGGGTTAGGACTTGGTTTTAGGGTTAAGGTTAAAATTAGGATTAGGTTTAGGTTAGGGTAAAAGTTAAGGCTAGGCATGTAGTGGTGAGGGTTAATGTTAGGGTTAGGGGACAGGGACTGAATGTAGTCAATGGATGGTCCTCATGAAGTACAGGGATGTGTGTGTGTGTGTGTGTGTGTGTGTGTGTGTGTGTGTGTGTGTGTGTGTGTGTGTGTGTGATACTCACACAGTAGGAATGTACTCCCCAGGGAAGGCATTGGTTGTGTAGCTGATGAGAAGACAAGTTTTCCCCACAGCTCTAAAACACACAGGAAAAAACACACACAGAACATGACAAGATGAAAATATTGTTCCAGGCAATAAGAAGAGAGAGAAAGATGGATGGGGAGGGGGGCAATGAAAGAGAGAGAGAGAGAGAGAGAGAGAGAGGCAGGAGGACAGAATAAGGAGAGTGCAGTCACCACATGTATCATAATATACAATATGTACAATATACAATATATGTGTTTCGACATCAGGTTTTGTTGAACTGTTGCCCATCAGGTTGCTCAAAAGGTTGCTGCTGTGTGTCACCGCCTTACTGAAGATATGGCACCAGTTCTGATTTTGTTATGGAAATCCTGACAACAAAGTTCTGGAACATAACGGAATGGAGCTAGCTGATCATCTCTAGCACGACACCATGCACTTTCATTACTTTAGATATAGAAACAAGCTAATGCAAGCTGCACTTGGTGACTGTGCTCCTTTAATGGTAATCATAATTTTGAGGTAAATTGAGAAGGGGCGGCCAAAAAGAAAGAAAGAAAGAAAGAAAGAAAGAAAGAAAGAAAGAAAGAAAGAAAGAAAGAAAGAAACAAACAAACAGAAATAAAGTGCAAGGGAAAAAGTGCAAAACAAAGAAAGAGTGCAAGAGAAAGAGAGAAAGAGCATGAGTGAAAGAGAGAAAGCCTGAAAGAAAGAAAGAAAGAAAGAAAGAAACAAACAAACAAAGAAACAGAAATAAAGTGCAAGGGAAAAAGTGCAAAACAAAGAAAGAGTGCAAGAGAAAGAGAGAAAGAGCATGAGTGAAAGAGAGAAAGAGCAAGAGAAAGAAGAAAATAATTGACTTGCTTAAATGAAACATCTCACAACAGAAGAAAGAAAGAAAGAAAGAAAGAAAGAAAGAAAGAAAGAAAGGAAGAGAGAGGAATTACAAAATTGGCAACGACTGAATGTTGCAAAGTGTGAGGTAACACGACTGGAAGTGACGTCGACAATGGTTGCGGAGCCGCGTGTCACCATGGCAACGAGCGGAGATCACATGGTGTGCGGGAAGTTGGCGTGTCATTTACAGAGAGAAGAGTTCGAACTTCACCTGTTTCCTCAAACTGAGAACGTGATGAAACAGACGGCCGTGTCTGTGCTGGCATGTTAATACTATCTTTGAAAAGAAACTCTGCAACTGTATTGTTCATGCGTGTGTGTGTGTGTGTGTGTGTGTGTGTGTGAGTGTGTGTGTGTGTGTATGTACATAGGATTCATATGAATGATGACAATAATAGAAGGGAACCACATTAAGAACCCATCTGGAGTGTAAAAGATAGGTACTCATTACTGAAACTTCCATTTTAAGGCCAGCCCAGCCACCAAACAACACGGTAGTGCTATGAGGAGAGGCGTGTGTGTGAGTGTGTGTGTGTGTGTGTGTGTGTGTGTACGCGAGTCAAAATGGCATACCAGGAACTGATCTGTTTCAAAACTATCAGTTGGTGTTGAAAACAGGAAACAGCGAAACTGGGCGATCATGAAAAACAGACATCTGCCTCTGATCTCGCTCTCTCTCTCTCTCTCTCTCTCTCTCTCTCTCTCTCTCTCTCTCTCTCTCTCTCTCTCTCGCTCTCTCTGCTTTGGTCTTAATCTGGTTTTCCATCAACTTCTTCTCTGTCCCCTGCTGCCACTGTCCTACATCATCTGGTTTTAGCTTGGCAATCTCTTCAAAGGGGATTCATTTATCTCTCTCTCCCTCTCACTCTCTCTCTCTCTCTCTTAGTCTTTATTCTTCTTCCTCGTTCTGCCTCTCATTCTTTGTCTGTCTTCCTCTTTCTTTTCCCTCCTCTATGTATTTCTCTCCCTTGTTCTCTCTCTGTTTCCCTCCCTCTCTCTCTCTCTGTTTCCCACTCTTTCTCCTCTTCCCTTTAGGCCTCATTGTTGTGATCAAACCACCTCAGCAACATACTTGAAATGGATTCAGTCCAAAATGGGCCGTCCATCATTTGAGAGACGTGACACCTACTGCTGACATGAATTTAAAACTCACTGCTGAATATCATTTGACGTTATTAGACAAAATTGATCAGGTTATCCCATTCACTTATTCACTACTGGTACTGATTTTACTGCAGATGTATTTTATACTGATTGTATATAACGTTTTATGCCAACTTCAATGCATATTATGGCACCAGAAACCTTGAATCACTGATAAATAATGTCCTCATCCATCCATCCATCCATCCATCCATCCATCTCTTCTTTGTTTCTAAGACTGAGGATCACTATGGAAAGACATTTTGGACCTTTTTTGTCGTCCTTCATGACTTTGAGACTTGTTAATGTGTTTAACAATTGTCTTTTTAATGTCCAAGAATTTAAACTAAACAGCCATCCATCCACCTATCAGTCCATCTGTTCATCCACCCATTCATCCATCGATTGTTTTTTTTTTTTTTAAACCAAGGCCTGCAACAAAAATAAGGTTTTTGATATTTTGTGTCATCCTGGATCATTTTGAAATGCATTTACGTTTTTAAGTGTTAAACTTAACATCCACACTGCAAAAACTGACAAAGGTATTGAGTTATTTTATCTTGTATCCAGACTTATCAAGCCTATTTTAGAATATTTTTAGTGAAATCATCTTACTGCACTGGCAGATAATTTGACCGGTTTCAACAAATTTGGCTTTTTTTTCAGGAGAATGTAACTTGTTTCAGGATAGTTACTTAGTAAAAGTGAAATAGTCTTGGAGAAGGTTTCGGGTTTCAGAATTTTCCTAATTGTTTTATGATGATTTCTTGAAAGAAGTCATATTGGCATGAATCAAGTGAAAGTTGGAACCAGCAAGATTATCTGCCAGTGCAGTGAGATAATTTGGCTGAAAATATCACAAAATTAGCTTGATAAGTCTGGAAACAAGTTAAAATCACTGGACAGCTTGTCATTTTTTGCAGTGCATCCATCCATTGGATTTTAGACTGAGGTTCACAATAGGACTTAATTAAGGTAATTAATTGCGTCTTCCTTGAAAAAATAGAGATTTGTGTAAGTGCTTAACGTGATATTTTTAATATCCAATAAATTAAACTAGACATTAATCCATCCATCGTTTTTAAGACTGAGGATCACAATAGAAATACGTTTTTGAGTTTTTGTGTCATAGTACTAAATAATATACTAAATATGATTTGTGTAAGTGTTGTAAGTGTGACGTGTTGTTGTTTTTTAATAGACTATAAACTAAACTAAACATTAATCCATCCATCCATCCAGAGAGCCCAGGTCTGTTTACTGCTCAGCAGGCTGACTCTACTGATATATGGCCGACCATATATCAGCAGCATGGTGGCTTATGTACACAGTGACTGAGAACTGACAGTGACTTCCCCACTACCTGAGGCCAAGTTCCTCTTGGTAATGAACGCTTTATATCACTCTGTCTATTAGACAACTGTGCTCAAACTGGTTTGGTCACACAGAGACAGGCACACAAACACACCACACACACACACACACACACACACACATGCACACACATAAACAATGTAGTTGCAGAGTTTCTTTACATAGATAGCATTGTCTCCTTGTGTTCTGTTAATAAGCGGAGCCTCTCTCTCTCTCCACTTGTCGTTTACGGAAGAAGTGAAGAAGAAAAGCCCAGACTCATAACTCTGTAACTCTTTAACACTCCAAAGACCGAGCAGCAGTCACATAATGGATGGTTTGGAAATGTTTTGATTTTTGAAAATTTGAAAATGACCTACTTTCTGTATGAACCACATTTGGTCGATTTTAAAAATCACACCAGGAAATAGTAGAACTATAAATCCATCCACCGGCCTTTAAAGGAACCAATAATGACCAGCTTCAACTTCAACAAAAGTGTGAGTTTTCATGTGTTTTCATGTTTCTATTCTGTTCTATATAGCGTTTCCTGGGTATTAATCTACAGTAGGTAGTCTGCACTCTGCCTGTTGCATGACAGCATTTCCCTGCATGTTGTGGCCTGCTCAGCACATCGAGCGCTCTCACTCCACTGCTGGATCAACACTGTCACACAGACACCTAACATCTGCATGTTACACTTTATAGATCATGCTCTCCCACTGATTTACATAGAGAGTAAGTCGTTGAGTTGATGCTGTATCACACAACCATACCACAGACTGCCCAAGGTGTTTTAAATGATCACCCAAGGTCGATTACCCAATGATTAGCCAAAGTTCTGCTGGCTGGAACACAGGCCACGATCAAATATAGATCTCCCTCATCCATCAGCTGCATCGAGCAGCATAACACCTGATGATTCAATAAGTAGCGCTGGAAAGGCAGCCGAGGTGGTAAAAGGTAAGGTAAGGTGAAGTAAAAGCGTACCCATCTCCCACGACCACACATTTGATAGCCTGCATCCTGCTCCGCTCCGCTCAGCTCAGCTCAGCTCTGCTCCGTCTGGGTTCTTCACTCTGACAGCTTCAGAGGCAGAGAGGAAAGTACAGAGACACAACTCAACATGCAGTTACAGGAAGTTGTTACACACCTCCCTCCCTCCCTCCCCTCCCCTCCCCTCCCTCCCCTCCCTCCCTCGCTCACTCGCTCTCTCTCTATCTCCATCTCTCTTCCTTCATTTTCGCCCGCTCTCATATCTCCTTCCTTTTTTTTTTTTTGTAGAACAACAGAACATGCGCAAACAGTGTGCGAGGGATATAAAATACAAGTGCAATACAAACAGCAGAGTGTAAATAAAATGTCACATTGAGATGGGGGAAAAAGACATTGCTGCAGTAAATAAAAACTTTGACAAATCTGGGTCAATTTAATGGGAAGGTCTCACAGTAAGAATTAAAATACAATAAAGTTTGGGCTTGGTCAGAGTGTGTTTATGTTGGTGGATATGGAATTGAGCCAAAAAACAAACAAACAAACAAACTTCCTCATTCTTCTTTCTGCATTCAAAATGAACGATTGCATACGTGCATGTGCACACACACACACTAGTTTAGTTTGCAGTGAACTGAAATTGCAGTTTGCAACTGTTTGCAACAGTTTTTCAATTTTAGCTTAGTTTAAAGTGATAAACCACAGTAATACACACACACACACACACACACACACACACACACACACACACACACACACACACGCTTATTTAGTAGCGTTATACTGTGATGTTGCTTTTTGACCACTAGGGGGAGTTTTAGCACAACGTTTGTCATTGGTTATCATGACCAAACACTTCAGCATAGAGGATCTGATTCTTCAACTGTTATAGCTCTCCACCATTTGTGTTTGCTCTTTATTTTAACACACTTTAATACTCTTTCAGTAGGTGAATCTACAGCTTCTTGACAAGCAGCCGAAGCCATTGTCAGACCAACCATAAGAAAGTGAATGAAACATTTACATTGCGAACAATCCCTAGAATATTCCTATAATATTACTGTAGTGACTTATACAGTGTCTGTGGCACTTAGCATTTGTTATGGTATTTTTATGATGTTATGGTAGCTCCCCAATAGGATATTATAAATAGTTTATAGTTTTGCTGTGGCATTTTGCATAGTGTCTGAAATTTATTGTAGAATTACTATTGTTCCTTTTGTGAGGATGCCTTTACATGTCAGGCTTTCAGCTGATGCTCCAGATAAAGTTATAAAAAGTGCAACAGTCCAAAAAGCAGAAGGTTACTGTCAGTCGTCATGCAGCAGGATGCTGTGTGCAGAAGCGCCTGTTCGCCTCGGACTTCTGCTTTAGTCAGAAGCCTCAAACTGCATCAGAGTTAGCCACAGTAACACAAGAAGTAAAGTGATTTTGCTTTCAAAATAAAAGTGTACAATTTGCAACCTTAAATGAAAGAATCATTAAAGGGGAAATGAGTAAGATTTTTAGTGCCACATGGCACAAAATGACCACAGTGTATCTGTGAGGGTTGATGGGGTTGTTGGTCAATACCAATGACTCAGCGATTACTTCACCAGCTTCAAGACTTTCCCAAAAATCTAGGAAGAGAGAAGTTCTGCTGATGTTGTGATTCTTACATGTTGCCAACAGAGATTACTTCACACCCCTCATAATCATATCGCAATATCCAGTAGGCTACAGTCAGATTAAATATCTAGCTGTAACACTGATAGTCCTTCTAATAATATCATGGAGATCAAATATGAAAGAAATTGAAAGTTATCCAAATATATTTCAGAGTTTGGGTTGTATTATGTTAATTATTACAATTTTGATGAGCTAATTAGTAAATGTAATGTAATGGATTAATGAATTTTTAAAGTAACCTACCTATCACTACATATTTAGCAAAACCGTTGACAACAACAACTAAGGTTTTTACCAATTTAGAGTTTATCACATTTCCATGACTATTACCGAACATAAAACAAATGATACCAAGAACACCATACGACTAGCTTGAACAAAGGGCTATCTAACTCTGTCTGGCTGCTCCACTACATTATGTTAAGGTTAGGATCATGGTTTTATTTTGAAAATTCTGACCAGAAGTTCTACTTTTCACTCTGTGTGGCTTGACGCTGACGCAGGCTTGACACTGAGATGGATGGGGAAGAGGTGGAGTTAAAGAGGACGTCGACTTCATCCAAGTCTCGCTGCACTTTGTGCTGAGGAAGCTTGCATGGGATGTCTTGATATTTTGACTTGACTATATTTAACTGTGTTGGTATTGTTGCATTTCTTCTTGGATATCAATGACCGATTGCCAAATGGGTAAGTCCTATTTTTCCCTCTTTCTCGTTCTGTGTTCTACTTGTCAGTTCTCTGATTTAAAAGGATAAAGTGAATTATAAATAATGTATCTCCAGGAACTTGTGAAATTCAGCAATATGGCATTTGATTTTATTTGTGGTTTGAGAAATCTGTATAAAGTTGAGGGGTCAGAGGACATTATTTCATGACATTATCACATGTGTTTTGCCATTTACCAGCCTCAGCTGTCTTTGTAATGTGTTCTTACATATGATGAGGTCATCATCTAACCTATCATCCTTGTTGGTTTATGTATATATTTGTTGTATTGGAGCCCTAAGTAATGGTTACCATAATACTAACTCCTCTACTTGGGCTCCACATCAAGTCAGCAAAAAATTAGACAATATTCATCCTGCTATGATGATGCTAAGAACACGCATCTCCTCAGGTTATATGATATCCTCCTCTCTTCAAAACTTCATTGTGAATGACATCAAAGAATGTCTCAGCATAATCAACTGCAAAACCAAACAAACAAAGAAACAAACAATACAATACAAATCAATAGCCCATGTAATTTTTCTTTTTTGGGAGTATCTTTCTATCAACATGTCATAGGCTTGAGGTACTGCTCTACTCTAATGTCTTGCCATACAGTGTGGTACAATAACACATGGGAGCTTTTGAGGTCTGAAATAGGGAAGAGACAGTCATATGCAAAACATGCTCTTTTTGATAAGAATCATAAGACTGCACATCACTGACAAGAGTATGCTCTGAAAAAAAAACAGAAGTTGCCATCCTTGGTTAGACGTCTAAACAATCCTTAGTTACTTTTGGCCAAAGACATTTTGAGAATAAGACCAAAATCCAAACTAACAGCCAAGTTTGATCATTTGTGCCTGTCGGGTTTCGGAGGCATGTTGCTTAAGAAGCGTAAAGGAAGGGTGGGGAACTGGAAGTCCTGTGGTCAGATCTCTAACACTCATACACAGTAGTGAACTCTACAGGAAGCTATGGTTGTTGACTTTAAGTTAACTGTATATTCTACTGGGGAAGACATTTGTTGTAATGGGGAATCGAACCTGGGACCCTCCACTTACATGTCGGTCTCTCTAATGGTGTAAAACACACCGCTACTTTCCTCCACCCTCTGCAAGGAAGCACTGCAGAGCATGGTTTATATGTACATCCATTCAGATCACTGTAACCACTGTATTCAAGTCAGACTTTATTTATATTCATGCATATTCAGTACATTACATTTACATTTTAGGCATTTAGTGGACATTTGTGTCCAGATTGACTTACAATGAGTGAGCAGATAGGGGATTAAAGGAAAAAAATCACCTTAAAACATGTTAAAAAGAGCTATTGGTGGCGTAACTTGCATTTCTTTGCCCATTTTGTTGTTTGGTGGTGTATTTTTCTCATTCCTGTGAATAACTGGCCAAATGTATGTGACAAGATATTTTCAGTGCAGCTACAATGGAGTTTGATGGCAGAATTTTTTTCCACTATCTAAAGCATCAACAGTAAATCTTCTGTCAGTCCCTCGGAATCAAAGAGCGAGGGCTTCTTTCTAGAGCCGCCATTTTGCACCAAGAGATGATCAACAACCATACAGGGAGAAATCCATCGTAGAAGAGCAGAGAGACCAATTTGTCCACCCACAGAAGCCTCAATAGACCAGAATGCAATGCAGCTACTAAACATGTTGCCTTTTGAGCAAGGGGCACGACTCTCGCTCTTGTCCCCTTGCTGTTACTATGCTCTACCTATCACCAGGGGTGGACTTAGTGATTTGGGGGCCCTCGGCAAAGGCAAGCATGGGGCCCCCTGAATCCCAACCCTCACCCTTTACAATCCATCCTTTCTATACATTACCTTCAAGTTTGGGCTGAGCAAAGGCAAGGGTTGTGCACTTTTGTATTTCTCTCGCAGTAACTGGTGCAGCAGCAAGAAAAATTAGCCTTAAGTCAAGTAATAATATCACAATAGAAGTTAAGTGGAACAGTCCACTATAGCCTGACTGAGGGGCGTGGCCAGCCCAGGACTCTATAGACTGAAATAATTACCCGTAACTAAAAGAGAGGTGTTTTTCATAAACTAAATGTCTTTTAAATTGATGAAAAATATATTCATATTCGTTCTAGTCTTGTCTTTTGTGGGGCATTCCTAATGGTAAGCCCACCCCTGGTTATCACTATCACTGTCACTCTCTCCACCCACACAGACTGAATACAACAAGTTCAGGCACATTCACTTGGGGTTTGTTGAAAGGCATCCTGGGAAACGTGGGTAGTGACTAACTGATGTAAAAGTAGACAAGGTGGGTTGAGGGAAAGTTGATTCACTTCAACACCTCCTGCCAACTCCTGCCATGCATTCAACGTCACAGATGGATGGCATCTAACAGTAGCTGCGTTTACATGGAGCCTTTCATTCCACTAACAATCAGAATAGTGGCCCAATCAGAATAAAAATGCATCATGTAACCACCTCAGTCAGAATAAACCGGCCCATTCCCAATGAAATTTCATTCCATTTGAGCGGGGTGGTTTCACCCTTTCATAATCCGGTCGATGGATAAAATTTTGTCATCTAAACGCTCATTCCGATCACTTCCTTTGGTAGGAATATCTGTACGCTACTCTTTCTGTGCACGCTCACCCAGTTGACCTAAGTGATGTCAATGTTGTTTGCTTTTTTCCTGGAGAATTTGAACGGCTGCGCATGTTATTAACGGCGGGGAGCTTGGGCTTGATGTAGGCGGCGTAAGCGTGACATTCACAAGTGGATCCAATCATTGTGGGTGCAAAACAAAACGTCTTTTTCTGACACTTTTGGAGTCGTATGTTCTGATAAAACTGTTGCTTCATCAGAAAGAACAGTAAAGCAATTGGTGCCAAGCGCCCAACTCAGGTCCATCTTTTAAAAACGTAAGCCTATGTTGAAAAAATATGGCTCATGTAACCGCAGCTACTGTAAGAGGATCTGAAGATGGATTTTTGCTTGAAGTGTCTTCCTCAAGAATATATGGCTGCATTACCTGTTGCAGGGATAAGGACAGAGAAGACTGATGCTTAGATGGAAGCATGTATGCACTAGTGAATAAAAGTGAATAAAAAAACAATAAATATTATGTTATGAAATCCTCCTTCTTTTCTTTCAGTGCACTGTAAGCCAAGACATTCATGAACCAGAACTTTAACTGCTGTATCCTGTATTTCAGGATTAATAGCAGTGAAGTTGAACAGCAATAGCACCAGATAGTCACAGTCTAGTTCAGCATAGCATCTAAAACAATGAAGATGGTTAAATGAAAGCCTTCTCACAGTATGACTGTATAAGATATTTATAATCCATATTTCCCTTCTGTATCTGTGAGCTTCTATGACATAGGAGAGGAGAGAGGTGGTGGTGGAGACCGACAGACTTTTAATAGGCCTAGATGTGTGTGTGTGTGCGCGCGCGCGTGTGTGTGTGTTTTGTGGTAAGTATAATGTTTCATGAGAAAACCATACCAGCTGCTGCCTTTTCCAGTGAACCTTCCTTCCCAGTCCTGCGGTTAACGATACAATCATCAATTAATTTGAGTATTATTGACCTAGGATGTTCATTCAGATTCTTGAGAAGTTTGACTCCTTTTGAAAATAATTAAATAATGATACTCTCTTAGCCCATCATAGCTCGGAATACACCTGTATTTTACTCCAGTGATCACAAAAAAAACAACATTTTACAGCCTCAAAATCCATGTCAAACCCATGTTTAGCTGTCATGTACTGTCAGCCCTTGTAAGTAAAAGTCAAAGAATAATCTCATAGTGGAAAAAATAAAAGCTTAAATCCAGTAAATATAGTAAATATGGTAAATCACTGTATGAACAAAGCTGGTTGTGGAGTGTCAGTGTTTCAAAAGAAGGCACCATACTGAAAGCACAGATTTCAGATTTAATCATTTTAATTTCTACCCATTGGTTTTTCAGGTGCAATACTTTCAAATGAAAAGAAACAGCATTACTGAAACTTCACCATCCCATCCTATCTCAAATTACAGAGCTATAGTGTATTTTACCTAATTGCTGGCAATCAATGGAAACACTGGATGATTATACCATCAAAATACATACTGTTGACTGGAAATCCTTGTGTTGAGAATGTACTTCATTTTAGGTGGAAATCTTTTATTCAAACTGGATGACTGAAATCTCTATGGACCTGTGTGACCTATTTCTTTCGTTTCCTTTTGTTTTCTCCGCAGTGTCCTCAGACTTCACAGCAGATGAGCGGTTGGAGATTGAGACCATCAAGATGTACAAGAAAGACCTTCTGGATGACATCCAGGTGAATTCCCACACGCTGGTTCAGACACCCAAATACACAAGTGTTCATGTGCATCTACACATACGCACATTCAGTTGAGCATCCTTTTGCATAAATCCATGTCTCAATTTTTCCATTGCTAAAAAATCCTTCTTAATCCTTTCTCTTCTCCTTCCTCTACCTTTCCATTTGTGACTGACGTTTATTTTAGTTGATTTATATCTATTTATTGAGAAAAGTGTGTTGTCCTAATGTTTTGTGCACTCACTATAGATCACACGGATATTAAAGACATAACCAAAATGTTGTTTTTTTCTATCCTATCCAGAAGCTAAAGATGGAGATAGACAACGTCATGGCGGGTATAATGAGCTTTGAGTCTGCAGAAGAAAAGTGAGTTTCAAAATGCAAAAACCTCACACTTAACATTCACCTTACAAACCCATCCCCTAGTTTTCTATATGTTTACTATATATATATATCAATTTTACAACTGGGTTGAACCCTAACACAACCCCTCCACTATTTGAAAGTAAACAGATGCCAACTTTTACAAAATACTATGCTGCCGTGAAAATGAAGCACAACATACAACATAGGTTTTGAAGGTCATGAGTCATCTTAAGATCAATTGACTGATGATAACAGGTATCAAAATCTTTTCAAAATAGATATATAGTGTTTTTCGAATCAAACCCTTCATTAATAACAAGGATGAATTTCTCCCATGTTGCTTTTATTGCAGCAAGACCGTAGAGAAGGGCAAGCAGTTCTCTAGTGGGAGGAAGAAATTCAACATGGATCCCAAAAAGGTGAGCGCGGAGGTGTGTGTGTGTGTGTGTGTGTGTGTGTGTGTGTGTGTGGACCTGGTCGGTATTTAGTGTCTTGCTCAAGGACACTTCTGCAGGTGAACAAAAGGCCAGCTAAGGTCACCCTTAGCAGCTGTCGTAACCCCATGAATGATGCCTGCGTCACTCATGGGGTTACGACATGAATGATGAGGCATCTCTTGGGCCAATCAGCAACAACGTCATTTTAAAACACCAAACACCCTGCCAAAGCACATCATCCATCCAAATTTTGCTAAAATCAGACAAGCAAACTTTCTAAGACATTAAGATATGAATCCCTCAGTTATATACAGTCTTTAGTCTTTGAATGTTCTCAGCTTTGTCCCTGCTGGCCACCGTACACACTCTGACCGTGAACAAATCAAACCAAAGCATGACAATGGCTCTGTATCAAACAGCCTGTTAATTGGCTCTAAATTGGCTCTTTTTTTTATTATTATTTTGGCTAGTTAAAGTTATCATTGGCAGGTAATTTCTTAGTTTACCAGTGCTTGGCAGGTGAGTCAAAAACTCAATTTCGGACACTGTGTGGAGGATAAAAATGAGTCACATATTTTAGCTATACAATCTTCATCTACATACAATCTGGGATTTAGAGTGTCAGCTATTCTCCCAACATTTGAAAGCCTTTTACGCCTCACTTTGTCTCTCTTGAGAACCTTCAGCCTCTGTTTGTTCATAGATCCTCATTACTAAGTAACAGTTGCTTGTTGTGTAGACTTCCTTTCTGACTCAACCACAGTGTAATTCTTATGGGTCGGTATACTGACAGTGACATAGGCCCACAGCTCAGTTCCGGCTGTGGTTTTGGTAGCAGGTCAAGCTCGTTACAGTCAACTAAAAAATAAAATGAAAGCATTAACATTTTTTCTCACCCACTAACCTCTGCTCGGCACTTTAGCTGGTGCTTAGAGATTTTGGCTCTCATTTCTTACCTCAGAGTGAAGAGTTGCATCTACATTTTATTGTTTTTGGCATTTAATTTACACTCACAGAGCGACTGCAAGAGTAGAATAACCCTATATTTCTACATTACCAACATTACAAGCAACCAATAGTGAGAAGTGCAAGAGTTTGTGCTGTGACAAAATTCCTGTGACCCTAGAAAGAGAAGAGTGGAGTGGTAGGAAAAGAAATAAAGTATAAGAGCGAAGGAGAGAAGTACAGTATACGGGAACTATTTTTACATAGCAAATATACATATACGTAAATATACATGGTGTCACATCTGGTGCTGTTGCACCACGGCTTCTTTCTGCGTTCTATGTGGTTGATGTTGTCTGTTTATATGTTTCTGTTCAGTAGTTTGGGTTCTCAGTTTGAATAGAAACACAACACTGCTGTCATGAAAAACCATGTAACTGCAACTTTGGTGTTGGCCTTTCTCTCACTTGAACTGAAAATCTGCGTGGCCATTTGTGTGTTGAGAGAGTTTCATGGCCCTCGGACCCTTGAAAAAAAAACAAAAACGCACTTGCATAATTTCAAAAATACTTGGCTGTCATTTAGAAAATAAGCATTCTTTCCTACTTGAAAAAAAAGTGTTGTTTTAGTGCTCAGTGATTGCTGCAATTGTAGATCATACCTTTAATAGGAAAAGGTTTTTTTTCCACACCAAATATATTTTAAGCTATACATTCCTGTCTAGGCAGTTGCGGAGAGAAAGAGGAAGAGAAATTGGTTTTAAGGAATTGGGATTACAGAAGCTGTGAGCTCACCGACAAAACCGCAGCATGAGGAGTCTGCGCTTAAGAACATGGAAATGAGATCATTATGAAACTAACATAAAACTTCCAGTGTCAAGGACAAAGCATGCCTAACCGCAGCATTTGGTGTGTATGTGTGTGTGCGAGAGTGTGTTCACATGTGAAGTGCTGCTCACATTTTAACTGAAAGTATATGCAGAAATTTTCTATTTTTATAAACAGAAAATGTGGAAATACTTACTGTATACTTCCAATAAATGATGTACGATGTGTGTGTGTGTGTGTGTGTGTGTGTGTGTGTGTGTGTGTGTGTAGGGTATCAATTACCTGGTGGAGAATAAGCTGCTGGAGGGAAGAGCCCAGCCCATCGCTGAGTTCCTCTATAAGGAGGAGGGACTCAACAAGACTGCCATTGGAGAATTCCTTGGAGAGAGGTGAGGAAGAGGAGGAGGAAGAGGAAGAGGAACAGGGGGTGGACAGACAGGAGGATGAGGATAGAGGCAGAGGAAGTGGAGAGGGGTAGAATTGGAGGGCAAATCAATGGGGCCTGAAGGGTGGGAGAGGAAGAGGGGGAGGAAAAGGAGAGTGGGAAGGAGGAAGAGGAGGATGTGGGTGAATGGAGAGGAGGAGGAGGAGTAAAAATCATGGTGGGTGACAAGAAGGGGGAGAGAAAGGAAAGAGGCAGAAGGAGGAAGAAAAAAAAGAAAACAAATGATTGAAGGAAGAGGAGAAACAAGAAAAGGAATGAGAGAGGGAAGGTGCAGGGTGAAGGAGGAAGATCAGGCAGAAGAGGAGAGAGATTGAGAGAGTGTAGAAGAAGGGGATGAGGATGAGGGGAAGAGAGGAGGATGGAAGCGAGAAAAACAGCCAGGGGCAGAGGAAGGGGACGAAAGAAGAGAATCATGGAGGGGGAAAATGTGGAGGTGGAAAAGAGGAGGAAGAGGAGGGAAAACGGGAGAAGGAAGAGAACTGAGGAAGAAGAGAAGAAGTCAGAAAATGAGGAGGAATAAAGAGAAAGAGTAGGAGAAGGAGGCCTGGTTCCAGACTCCTGAATCGCGTCCCGCCCACTCTTCAGATTTTGTCGAGCGATTCAGAGAGTCTGGTGTTGCTCTAATCAACAGAAACAAAGGAGCCAATCAGCACCTTTGTGGGCGGGACTAAAGTTTGAACCGTTCGTGCAACGG
The DNA here is from genome assembly GCF_048128805.1 of Centroberyx gerrardi. Classification (NCBI taxonomy): domain Eukaryota; kingdom Metazoa; phylum Chordata; class Actinopteri; order Beryciformes; family Berycidae; genus Centroberyx; species Centroberyx gerrardi. Next base: position 26,971,602 of record NC_135999.1, read on the forward strand.
TTTTCATTGGCGTTTCGGCAGAGTAGTATTTGTTGAAATCACTCCCTTAGCCAACATATTGTCTTTGCAAAGACAACCGACATTCTTGGTGAAGTTCTTGGTGAAGTCACTAGTGATTGGTTCAGATACATCAGTCACTAGTGATTGGTTCGGGGAAAATCAACCCCCCCCCCACACAGAAAACAGCTAACAAGGAGGAAATCCCAGGCTGAATAATGGAGTGGGAACAAAATGGCCATTCAGTCTGAATATCAGGCGAGGTAGGAGGAGGAGAGAGGGATTGTGAAGACACAGGTCCCAACAGATAAAGTGTCTACTGCACCATGCCTCTGGTTTCATGTGTCTTCTCCAAACCTCCGCCCCCCAGAGAGGAGCTGCACCTCCAGACCCTGAAGGCCTTTGTGGAGCTCCACGAGTTCTCCGACCTCAACCTGGTCCAGGCGCTCAGGTCAGCTCCTGTCATCTCCACTTTCCCCCTCTCATCTACCCTTATTTACAGAGGTGGGGACTTGAGTCACATGACTTGGACTCGAGTCACAATTTTAATTGCTTGAGACTTGACTTGACTTGGGTTCTGGTGACTTGGGACTCGACTTTGACTTGTACTTTGATGACTTGAAAAGGTTTCTAAAGTCTTGACTTGAGATCTTGTGTTTGTGTAAATGACTTAGATTGAAAGTGATGAGATTTGTTCCAGCAGACGACTGAATTTAAATTCTGTTTTCTGAATTTGTATGGAATGATTGGATTTATTGAAGTTGAAACTGATTATAGAAATCAAACTCATGATGCTCTTACCAAGTTTTTATCCTATTAAAACCATATTGCATTGAAAAGTCCTAGATATTTAGTTTTCTTTAAGATATTAAATTGATACTGGACTCTTGATTTGTTCTGACTTGACTTGCTGCTCTACATTTAGACTTGAGACTTGACATTGACTTGGACTTGACTTGGTAATCTACTTTTAAACTTAGGATTTGACTTGAGACTTGTGCCTCAAGACTTGAGACTGACTTGGGACTCGAGCAAAGTTGACTTGGTCACACCTCTGCTAATTTATCATCATCATCACTCCCACCAACATTCACATTTACATGCTTTTAGCTCTTATCCAGAGTAGCGTACAATAAGAACAACAACAGATTACTAATAAATTCTTCATTTAAAGGCAGTTATGTATCCCAGAGTTGGGTGGGTCGCTCTGCCTTAAAGAACTGCCAATCCTAAAATAATTTCATTACTCTGGGTTTCAATTGAGAGTTTTAGTGTCCCATAATGTTCCACGGGTTTTCACACCCCGTTAAGAATAAAATCCTGGGGGAAACACTGAATGCTTGTAATTTTTTGGGGGGCATTTAAATTTTCAATCCAAAAATATCAGTATCGGTATAGACCTTCAAAAACCCATATCAGTTTAACCCTAGTATGGTATAATCATGTTTATGTGTGTGTGTGTGTATCAGTGTTAGCATTAGCACAGTCAGTATAGACAAGACAAAGAACACACAGCGGCTGAAATCCAGCATGACTAATAAAATGTGCGTCAGGGACCTGCTGGCAACACACACTCACACTCTTCTACAGATGTGTCTGTCCATGTGCTGTGGCTGTTGAGGTGTATCCACACTGCACAGCACAGACATCACTAAACACGTGAGTTCAGCTCTCATCTTGTCGTTCTGCTGGCTCTGTGCCGTGACAGACAGTTCCTGTGGAGTTTCCGTCTGCCGGGTGAAGCCCAGAAGATTGACCGCATGATGGAGGCCTTCGCCACGCGCTACTGTGACTGCAACACTCACGTCTTCCAGTCAACAGGTGGGCTTCAATTAATATACGTGTGTCAGCTTCCTGTCTGTCTGTCTGTGTGTGTGTGTGTGTGTGGGGGGGGGGGGGGGCGGGTGACTGACCACAGCATCTTTGTTCTTCTGTCTCTCTGTTTCTCTTTCTTTCTTTGCCTTTTCAACTTTCTCTGCCGTTCTTCCTTTTTCTTTCTCTCTGTCTTTCTCTGTTTCTCTCGGTGTCCCTCTTCTGTTTTTCAGTTTTTTTTTCCTCACTCTGTGTTTGTGTGCACTACATTACATTATCATTACTTAGCATCTATACAGTGAATGCTTCCTCTTACTGTGAGTGTGTGTGTGTGTGTGTGTGTGTGTGTGTCTCCCTGTAACACTAGACACATGCTACATCCTGTCCTTTGCCATCATCATGCTGAACACCAGCCTCCACAACCCCAACGTGAAGGACAAGACCACTCTGGAGCGCTTCATCTCCATGAACAGAGGCATCAACAATGGAGGGGATCTACCCAATGAGCTGCTCACGGTGAGAACCGCCGGCCAATCACAGCATCCGCATTGGATGCCCGGAAGCAATAACTCCTGAATGCTAATAGAGCTGAAACAGGACCAAGGAGTACACCTTTTGTTATCTGCAAGAACTCTGATTGAACATCACCTACTTTCACACACTGACAGTGTTGGGCACGTTACTCTGAAAATGTAATCAATTACTCTTTACTTATTACTAATTTAAAAAGTAATAGCATTACTTTTACTAATTACTAACTACTAATTACTCAACAGGAGCAGTGATTAGTTACATTATTCATTACATTACGTTTCGTTGGCAGTAGAGGCTCCTTGTTTTTCCTTGAGTTTCACATTGTTGTGTTGCGTATTAGATGCTTTGATAAATTGGATGTTGTGTTTTTCGCAGTGTGTGTGTTTGTGTGTGTGTGTGTGTGTGTGTGCATTTTTCTGCTACACAAAGTTTACAATATATACGCGAACACAATAATGTTCTTTGCACCCTTGACTGAGATCAATTCAAAGTAACGGGAAAACTTCCAGCTGCTGAAAGTCTGCGTCTCTCCCTCACCCTTTCTTCTGTTGTCTTATGTTTTGCTTTTTTAGCTAATAGCCGACTTAATGTGCTGCATGTCCTTAAGATACATATGACGAAAACACCAAACAGGGATTTAAAAAAAAAAAAAAAAAAAAAACAATTTAAAAAAAAAATTCTGAGAGAAAAGAAAAGGTTGAAGGGAAGTTCAGGTTTAAGTAACGCATTAACAGAGTGTTACTGGGATTAGTAACTATAATGTAATTACTGAATTTGAAATTATAATCCATTACACAAAACATTACCGCCCAACACTGCACACTGATATCTGCACACTGATATCCGTCAGACAGGTAATTCTGAAACCAACTACAGGCAGCTGATATGTGATAATGTGTGTAGTAGGAGGGAATGATCTAGAGTGTCAAAAGCCATAGAAAGGTCAACAAAAACAGCAGCATAGTTTTGTCCAAAGCAGACACAATGTTGTTTAAGACTAAGGTAGTGGCAGGACAGTTTAGAAATAGGGTGATAGTTGTTAGGACCGCTCTTTCCTCTCCTTTATGAAAGGTAAAACATGAGCAGCTTTCCAGACTTTGGATATTTGACCTGCCGTGTTTTTCCCTGAAAAGCATTCATCCACTAATCTACGGACGGTGATTTTTTTTACCCTTTCACCTCCTTCCTACTCAGAAACTGTACGAGAGCATACGCAACGAGCCTTTCAAAATCCCAGAGGATGATGGGAATGACCTGACTCACACCTTCTTCAACCCGGACAGAGAAGGCTGGCTCCTCAAACTTGGTAAAACACCTCTCTTAATGTATCTTTACTTATTATGAATAATTTGGGCCTTCTACATATAGGGAGAAGTGAAAAAAAAAAAAAAAACAGCAAGGAAGGAAGTAACAAGAAAATGACTCAGTAGCAGGATACACACTCATACATTGCAAACCACACATTTTAGGGTTGGAGCTTAACACAATCTAATTAAACAGAAATAATAACCTTAGTAATGTTAGACCTGTCAGCAGATAACTTTTAGGTAGCTCGTTTCTTTTTCTTTTTGCTTCATTAATCATCATTTTGTATTTCAGGAGGAAGAGTGAAGACATGGAAGAGGCGATGGTTTATCCTGACCGACAACTGCCTCTACTACTTTGAGTTCACCACTGTAAGGCTTCACCTTGACATCCGTCTGAACCTCCTCTCCATCCTTGCTAATACTAATCCTACCAATCTTTTCCTCAATTTCTATTTTTTTTCCCCTTCAATTTCAATTCTGATCCACACTCGTTTTCCACAAGCAGGATGACAGCCAAAAATAACAAACAATATTGACAGTATAGCAATATTTGACAGTATTTCGTTTTTCCAATACAAATGATTCTTTATGAAAGGCGTATGATCAACTCTTGGAAAGGTTTCCATTACATTCAGATGGTTTAGTCTTCATACTGTGCTTTGAAAGTAGGTAAAAATGTGGTAAAGCTCTGAAATGCATGTCCGAAAGTACATAAGCTACTACCTTAAAATACAGTATATCACTATCAATATATTTGTCAATAGACTGGACCTTGGACTTATTTCACCCCTGTCAGCTGCTTAATAACCCCATAATTTATAACTTATATTTAAACTGTGCAATACTGATTCCGGTAATACTTTTGTGCAATAATTTAAAACACAGGGGAAGGAAAAAGCAGGAGTGAAAGCCCAGGTCAAGGATTTCCTCCTACTCCTCCTCCCCCACACCCACCCACAAATTTCTTATTTTTCTTATTTCTATATTATTGTTGTTATATATTGTAGTATAATGCCCATATTCTACATATTTTTTATATTTATTTTCTTATTTCTATTTTTCTTATAATTTCTCTAGGCCTGTATATATTTCTGTGAGCAACTGCAACGTAACCCAATTTCCCCTCGGGGATCAATAAAGTATTTCTGATTCTGATTCTGATTCTGAATATATCTTATGGTAATCCATGAGTTCCTCAATTTTTTTGGCAACATCCTTGTTGCTCAGCGCTCAGTGCTGTGGCGTTTCTGCGCTGCACTTCCCACAGATCACCTGTCAATCAAACAGTGTGGGCGGAGCTTGCTGATGAAGTTTCTGTTGATGCAGTTTGAGTTTCTCTTTTCTTTGTCTGTTCAGTCATGGTGGCTATCGCTGCTCATGCTAACTACCCAGCTCTTCTTCTTCTGTTTATTCCAAACAAACCGGGTATAGATTGAATCACTTTTCTGTCACGTCAGTCGGCAGAGAGCAAAACATACATTTATGTATATGAAAATGCCATGGATTATTACTTTAAGTGATTCTCAGTCTCTTATGCCTCCCATTTTCTGACCACAGCTATTCCATCTTTGCTCTGTTCTTCCTTCTTGTCATCCTCATCCATCCCCTGACTCACTCCATCTCTCTGTCTGTCTGTCTATGTCTCTCTTTCTGTCTGTCTCTCTCTCTGTCTGTCTGTCTGTCTGTCTGTCTGCAGGATAAAGAGCCCAGAGGCATCATCCCTCTAGAGAACCTGTGTGTCAGAGAGGTGCCCTATCCTCGCAAACCTGTAAGATACTCTCGTCTTATGTTTTGTATTATAATGTATTATAATTCTGTTTATTTTGTAGCTGATTATGTTACTCAGTTGTGTCAGTCAGTTCTCTGGTTGACTGATAATGTTTTCTTTCAAATATTTTAGCACAGATATGTTTGAATAGCTTTTTATGTTTATTTTAATTGAATATGGAATGGTAGATAGATAGATAGATAGATAGATAGATAGATAGATAGATAGATAGATAGATAGATAGATTCATACATACACACCATACATACTATATCTTGGTTGTTTGGTTGATTGAATGATAATCGAGTGATGGATGGGTAGATGTATGGATGTATATATGTATGAATAGAGGGTTAGATCTATAGATTAATGATTGATGAATAAGATTACACTTAAATAATTAGAATTTAATCAAAAGATGAAAACTTGATGAAAAGCTAAAAAGCTACAAATTAATCAATAACTACCTTTACATCCAAACTAAGTCTAGAATTTAATCAGTAATTTCCTTCATATTAAATTAGAACAGTGCCAGTGATTTGTTGCTTTAGACTGATCATGCTGCATACTCTCTGCTGGGCTCGTCTAGTACTGTCTGGAGCTGTACAACCCCAACAGCCGAGGGCAGAAGATCAAGGCCTGTAAAACAGAAACAGACGGCCGAGTGGTGGAGGGGAAACACCAGTCCTACACCATCTGTGCCGCCAGCGCCGAGGAGAGAGACTCCTGGATCGAGGCTATCAGGTCTGAGCATGCACACACACACACACACACACACACACACATGTTTTTATCACTAGTGAGGACCCTCATAGGCTACATTCATTCCCTAACCCTAACTCTCTACATTACATGACTAACCTTCAACCCCTAATCTAAACTAAATCCAAATCCTAATATTAAATTTAACTCTAAATCCTAATCCTGAACTAGCATCTTGAAGAAGTAAGCACCTGCAAAATTACCTCACTTTGGAGGATTTTCTACCTTTCTATCCCTGTGAGGGCATTTGGTCCCCATAAGTACTGAAATACAAGAACGCACACACACACAAACACACACACACACTTACCACTATATCTGCAACAACCTCTCAACCTATCATGACAATCTCCTTTACCTCAAACAGAGCGAGTATCACCAAGGATCCGTTCTACGACTTGGTCTCAGTCCGCAAGAAGAAGGTGATAAACCAAGCCCCGCAGGACTGAGCCGCCTGGCGTCCCCTATGGAAGCATTATGGTACTGCACCCCAGTGGGGGTCCACCCCCCTTTAGACTGTAGCAAATACAGCGCAAGTCGACCCAACGGGCTTGGACACTGGAGGCTAGACAGTGACAAGTTCACAGAGGTCGTTTGGGATAAAAGAGGGACTTCTCTTTCCACTTCTCATTTTTTTGGGACTAAACTAAAGAGTGTCAAAGGTGAAAAAAGTTGGCTAATTTCTGTTATTCTCACTGTCAACGACTAGCCAGACATTGTTTGTCGACAAAATGGCGGAAGTGGGAGATTAAGAAATATCTGTCACATACACGTTTTGGACAGAGCACGTGTGTGGATATTTTTCTGCTTCAGTTCACAGTACTGAAAGGTGGCTGTGTACTGCATGTGCTTCTCTCTTTTGCCGTGACAAGACTATTGCTTTTTGGTTGAAGTCTGTTCACAGTATTTACTTTATATGAATATGGCTGTCAAGGAGACAAATCAAGCATGTGACATCCCGTCAGTTCTGTGTGTGCTATTAAAAGAGAGATGCACAGTCTCTCAGCTTCCTCTTCGCTCTCACATGTTACAAAAGTAGACATTCTCATGTCACGCTGTTTGAAACAGCTCTACTTCTGTCCAGCAGGTCATTTCAAGTCTCATTCCAAAATGAGATATCCACCATTTGAAAGAAGTGTTGCCTGTTCTTACAAAATGATTTCTGGTTAAAGCACATTACCGTTAAAGTTGGTGTCAAGGTGTCACCTCAAGATGAAATACTTACGTTTGTAAATATAGAATTGTGTTCCGAACTGTTGCAACATTTTTGCAAAATTAATATACAGTGAGTTAACTCTTGATTTGTTCAACATGTTTTAAAGTTTGTAGTGTTCTGTAGAGTGATCCAGAGTTTATATTTCACTTAGCTTCTAAGTACAATGTACAGTGCAATATGCAATAGGTTTGCTTCATTTTAACTGAAATGTGTAACTACTGTATGAAAGAAATCCTTTACCTGTACCGTATGTGTTTGTAACTACTGTATCTGTTTTGTTTTGATGAAGATATTATTTAATAAAAAGTGTTTAGGTGCATGTTGACATGTAAAACTACATCCTGTTTTTGGTTTAGGGAGTCACCTGTGTTTCCAGCTGAACGCACTGAAACCACATCACGCCTCATTTCCTCATATTCCGTGTGTGTGTGTGTGTGTGTGTGTGTGTGTGTGTGTGTGTGTGTGTGTGACAGTCCCTCAGTTTGTAACCTCACTAGTGGTTAGTAGTAATCGTTGCAGTTTTACTAAAAAGCTACTGACAGAATCTGTATTCCCTCTGTGGTTTATTGTGCCATGGCATGTAGGTTAGAAACACTAGGTCAGCAATTCCACTTTCTTTGATCATTTATTTTTCAACACGCTTTGAATCTTAACTCTTGACTTGCTGTATACAATGACTTCATCACCACATGGAAGACACATATGGCCTAGAGTTACAGCCATGGATTAAGCCTAATACAGTATTAGAGCTTGTATCTGGATTTGCACAAAGTATCTGTTGTATTTTATTTTTTTTTAATCTATTTGTAGAACATGTGACCTTCTCATTTATGGTTATCTAAATAGGGAGAAACAACATGCAGACTAATTTTCCCTTGATTCAGACAGCAATGAAAAGAAGGTTTAGTATGATATTTTTCTGTTTTAGTGCAAATGTAGCCTATAGGACTGGGCTCAATCCAATTTGGTGGAACCAGTGTCTCTCAGGTGAGACATTTGGCCTTTATTTAGAGAAGAGAGTTGCTGGTGTGAACAACTCATCTTGAAATAAAATGACTTCTGTCCAGCCAAAAGTTAGCCTTGTTACCTGAAATGCAGAAACAGCACACAAGTCAGAGGACAGCAAGTAGTTGCAATGTTGCTGGAGAACCATTAGATATTAGTGTTACAGAAACTAACTAATGTTCAGGCCTGATGTGTGTCAGTAAAATTAGTCTATATATTAGCGTGACTACGCCTCTTCCTGCTGCAACTCTGACTTCCTGTTTCAGTGTTGCACCACATCGCCACACACAACCCCCCACCCTCTCGAGCCAGAGTTTCCATCAGGCCTGTAGTTCCTCTCTGAGGTTAGAGCTGTCATCGAGAGAGAGAGAGAGAGAGAGAGAGAGAGAGAGAGAGAGAAAATAGAAGCTATGATGCTTTCTCACACATCTGTAGCTTTCTCTAACTCATCACACCCACACGGGGGCGTTGTGGGGCTGTGCAATGCACTTATCAGTTTTAGAGTGCAGGATTTGATGAGCAATTGCTCATCAAATCCTGGAGCACTAGTGTGCGTCACCACTAGGTGGCTCTGTCCTCAAACTGATGCCTCACGGCTTTAAAGGCCAAACCCTCACTCAGAAAGGGCATGAAAGGATATTTCTGTCACGGGAAACCTAAAATTGACAACTGATTACAAGCAATTTCCAGTCTAGAATTTGTGAATATGTTCTTGTCACAAGGGCTAGCAGTGTCTGAGAGTAAAATCAATATCATACTTGTAAGCACAGGATACCTATAAATTCAGTTATGATGGGATGCAAGTTCCACTGTTTAACAATCCAAGCCTTAAAAAAAAACATGATTGCACCTTTAAAGCCGTTCATTATTAGAAACCATTTATTGAGCACAATGAACAAGACATCCCACAACTTTTTAGTGCATCAAATACAGACATTGAAACAAATACCATGCAACATTAATTCACAGATAAATGACAACATAGAAAAACAAAGAATGCATTACAGTACGGTTCATACAGAAGGGACCATCAGGATTCCCTTGACATAAGAGACACCTAACCCAAACCCAAATTACTCCAGACCTTTAATGATTGTTTATTTCTTTCTTCCCACTTTCTCTGTGTAGCTGGGTCTGAAATCTTTGAGGGTTCCCTGTTTTCTTTTGAGGGGGAGTCGGGGTCAGAAGGAGATCCCATCCGATGTCTGATGGTGTCCTGCCTTAGGTTTCCATTGATCTGAGACGGTCTTACTTGTCTTTGGATCATCACCTTGCAGTCTTGGGGTTTTACTCTTGAAAGGCCAGTTGTGGTGCAGCTGCACAAGTAATCCCTGAGGGGGAAATACTCTACTTTCTTTGGATTCTGGTGGAGCAAGAATGTTGTGTGGACTTACTTTTGCAGTTTAAAGCTGCACTAGGCAACTTCACATGTTGGCAGGTCCAAATGGCAGCGAGAGGTGTGACTGTAATATTTAAAACAAGACTTCAAAACCCCAAAATAATGAACTGCACATTCCTCGGAGTACAGCTTTCTCTGGACGTGTGTATATTTATAGATATATATTCATATATTTAGTATTTTTTTAATTGCCTTATACTTATTCTTTAGTTTTAGATAACCATTTGAATTTTAATAATGCTCTTGGTAGAATTGTAAGTGAGGTTCGCCCTTCAGTGTTCACTAAGATTAAATAAAGGTTTGGATTGGATTGGATGGAGCGCTCAGTCACTGTTGTTTAGCAGACAGTTTAGTGTTTTACGCTTAAGTTTTGATTCCTGTGTACCAAGAAGATTTCCGGCCATTGAAGCAAACAGGGCGAGTCTACGGCGTCTCCCTTAGTGGGGATGGGACGCTCTTCTCTGCTGCAGCCCCACTTCGTGATTTAGGCTGATAAAACCGGAAAACTTTTACATAAAAATCTTGCCTAGTGCGGCTTTAATCGATGTCCAGCACCAGTGAAAGAGGTGGATGTGCATCTCACTTTAATGCACTCAGCGTCCAGCAGGGAAGTGCTCACCCCCACCGACATCCCCGCACCACCCAGGCCACAACAAGGTCCAGAGCGCGAAACGCGAGATTCAAGCCGTCACCGCCACATCCAGATAATATTGGCAACAGACATCCCACAACACGTTGATTATTGATTTGGCATTAGACTTTGGCATCAAACAAATAAAAAACGACACGTTCCAACTCCTGGAAGACTGTACATTCACTCGGTCGTAGGAAAAACAACTCTTTTCTGTAAGGCACTGACATTGTTAGATTTGTTATTAACCCAAAACACACACAACGAACATACATTCAGTATGGCCCGATGAAGTATTTACAATATTGCACAATCAAAGGTGACAGAAGTTTTAAGGAAGTAATTTTGGAAGCTGTTTTTAGAATGTGTGACTGCATTCTGTGGTCAGAGACTGGTTGGACTGCGTAGCCCGGGAGCTCGGCTCAGGATACTGTACAAGATGGTTTTGAACGCTGTCGACTCGTCATGCCTGTGACAAAAAGAGAAAGGACGAGATTATAAAAGAGAATGGTGAGGAGAGGGAAGGAAAGAAAGAGATACAGAGAGGAAAAGAGACAAACGGAGAAAAGGAATGAGAGAAAAAGCAACGAAAAGATGGCAAGAGAGAGGGGAGACAGGGAGGGACAGTGTCATGTTTTTCATAGAACAAGAGAGGAAAGAGACGAGAGAGAGAGAGAGAGAGAGAGAGAGAGAGAGAGAGAGAGAGAGAGAGAGAGAGAGAGAGAGAGAGATAGCAGGGGACAGTCAAACATAGAAAATAATACACTCAAAAGTACATACAAATAGCATATGAAGAGTTTTATTCCAAAATGCTATATATTCATTATGGGAAAAAGTCAGTTTTTCATTCAGTATCCTTAAAATATAGAAGTAGTGTCTGGAAACATGTCTGTATCAACCAATCAGTTACGTTATTTGACCAATGAACTACCATTATTTTTTTTAGTTGATATCATAGTTTTCAAATGATGGATATTTCATTTTAGAACAAATCTCTTCAAATATGTGCTCACTCAGTCCCGACTTACTCTCATTGTCCTGTCCAGTGTTGAACGCCGGCACAGATTCACTCTTGGCGCCCATTTTAGATAACTTCTTACTCTTCCATTTGGATGAGGATTTCACCGTCACCTCAAAGCTGTCCTCGCCCTCATCGATCCTATTGGTTTCCGTAGGGGAAGGGCACCTGCTGCTTGCCATGCTGTTGATGGAAAGCTTACTGCCCGACTTTCCCCGGAAGAGTCTCTGCCTCAACGAAGGCCTTGTCTTCTTGTCCTGTCCGACTCCGTTGGGCCTCTTGAAGCTTTCGTTCGGTTCTTCTGAAGGCAGCGGACTCAACCTGTCCATCTTCTCACTGCTGGCCCCTCTTGGCCTTCCCGGGTCCATCTCCTCAGGAACCTCCGCCAGGATTGACGCTTTCCTGGCTCCCGGCTCTTGCAGGGACCCCGTTGGACGCGCGCGGTCCCCGAACACCAGGAAGTATTTGGGGTTGTGGTATTTGTGCGCAGGCACCTTGATGTCATCCTTCCGTGAGTCGCCTAAGCTAACCTGGAACCGGGACGTGGTGGCTGGTAAAGGAGGACGTTTAGGCCCCACTTTGGTGCGGGTCAGGGTGGCCGTGTCGGCGGGCGGGCTGATGTGGAACTCTTTGTAGAGGTTCAGTTTGTCGGAGATGGCGTAAAGCTCGCGGAAGTCCCGGTCAAAGAAGTCGACCACCTGGCCCGTCATCACGGTGATCATGTTCCGGTCCATTCGAGACGTACACCAGGAGAAACTAGGAGACAGAAAAAAAATGTTTCGCTTAAATTTGTTGGCTTCGTAGCAAGTATTAAAAACAGCATTACATAAAAATATAATACAGGCATAACAAACAGTCAGTCACCAATGCAAGGTGTCGATGCAGAGTTACAGACCTGCAGCATAAGACAAATCATCAACATCAACATCTTCAACATGACTGACAAGCGGTCATGGCCTTCCTCCTCCCTCTACCAACAGATCAATCAATCAGTCAAACCAATAATTGTGAAGATGAACAACTCTCCCAAAACCACAAACCAGAGGAGAATAAAACATTTTAACGTTGTCAGTTAAGTCTGGAGCTGCTCCGTAGGGAGACTGATTTTGTTGACTCACTGAGTTTTTAATATCCAAAACAGCCTTATTCAGTTGTCTTTTTATGCTCTGAACCAGGAATGGTACCCCTATCTCTAGAAAGTCTTCCCAGGTGCTTTCCCAGTCAGCTTTACCATTTCTTATAAATCACTGTAGAGCAACTCCAGACTTAGCTGTACCTTACATCATTTTTGAGTTTGAGAGTTTGTTCTTTGGTAGTGGTGGTCCCCTTTAATTTAATCCTTCAATTACTATGGAGTTATTACGGAATTAATTAAGCACAACACACATATGAATACACACACATTCACTCACACACACACACACACACACACACACACACTCACACAAATGTGAATAAAACATAAATCATAAATCAGGTGGAATAATAGAAAAGATGTGGCAAGACACTTTTGCTCCAAAAAGTCAAAAGCTGGGAAGTGAAAACGCCCAAGCATGCACTGTACGCACACACACACACGCACACACACACACACACACACACACCTCACCTGTAGGAGCCGAACATGACTTTGTCCCCATCTACCAGCATGTATTTATTACAGAGCGAACCAGGCAGTCTGCCGAAGGACAACGCGAAGCCAGTTCCTTGGAGCGTTCTGGTACGGATGTTCTGGAGCCACAAAGGGAAAAGTTTACTGTCAGAACATTTGGAGGAATACTGCACACCATCACCAATGTCACGAGGGTTTGACCGATATGGATTTTTGAAGGCCGATACCAATATGTTTAGACTGAAGATCCCGGATGGACGGATTGCAGATATTTTGGAAATTAGGCTTATTTCTGGCTTTAACAGTTGACATTGTACTTCATACAGCAGGGTTTATAACTTAAAGCTGCACTATGCCATTTTAGAGATAACTGTTTGAATTTTGAGAAATCATGTATCATGAGATCAGTCGACTGCACACAGCACGCTCATATTTACCAATCCGGTCTGTGATTGCTTTATGCCAAAGATATCAAACAGAGACAGAGGCAAAAGATCAAACGTTTTGCACGAACAGCCTTCCTTTTAAGGTAACTTGATATCTTATATTTTTATTTCAAAGACGCTCATAAAACCTGCATTTTCTGCTGTCGATCTTTAAGGAATTAATAAATCCATTGACAATGCATTGCAATGAGAAAAAATGCACGCATGGTGAAAAGTTTGACGTAATGAAAAAATAAACATCATTGAAAAAAGTCAATTCCTGAAAGTTTGGCTGTTTGGATATAAGTGCCTAACAATGTGCAAAATCTCCATTCAGGCTGTCCAGGGTCAATGTCCTGAATGTCTGATTTATCTTCTATATAAACGCCCTCTCACCCGTAGGTGCTGCGCGCCAATCTGCAGCCTAGAGCACATATCCAGGAAGTGCGGCACGCCTTGGGCATCCAACAAGATGTAGATAGGCACGGAGCGACGCCAGGCCGCATCCATCAGGTCCTGGAGGATGTGGAGATCTGTGAGCATGTCCATCACTATGGCTATCACCTAGAAGGGACAGGATAATCATTTTATTTTACATACGTACATTTATTTCAAGTTATACTTGAAATAAAGTTAAACTTTGCAAGACCTAAAACGATGTATGTAAGCAAAGGTCTTAATATGATGCATAACGTCAAGACAAACCCATCAAGGGTTGCTAGCAATCTTTTTGTACGAGTGGATGTCACTTTTTGGTACAAGAATCTTCAATTTTACAAGGGTGGACCGACACACAAAAAAAGGATGAATTTATAAAATTCTTCTGATTTCCCCAGTGGGTCAGTTTTGTTCACACTGCGGTGAGAATATACATTTCTCACAGTTGCAAGAGGATGAATCTCAAGTCAGGCTGCCCATTCTGTCTCTCGTCTCTGTTCCCTATCGACAGCCAAGAAGAAAAAACCCACAAAATGCTTAAGGGTGGACTGCCTTCCTAGACAGCCAACAAAGAAAGACACAGGTGAAGCTAATCTGTCTGAGTGAAGCATTTAGTGACCCACTAATACTCTAACCCTGCGGGTGTGTTGTAAAGCCACATAAAACGGTCCAAGCTGGCCTTACAACAGCAGACTCAGTGGGGCAAAACAATGTATTATCCCTCTGCTGTCTTCCAGTCAGACCAACAGATCCTGCTGTGGAGATAGAGCTTGAGGAATCCAGGACTTTAATCTCAGTTTTTATCTTAAGAACTAGTTCAACAACGCTTTCACTTTCTCCTCTTTCACAGCCTTGCTATAAGTTTCCCCTCTGCTTATAGCAAATAAAGGAATTCCCCGGCCGGAACCGATTTTTATTTAACTTTTATTTTACCAAGAAACCCATTGAGAGCCAATTTATCTTTTACAAGGGAGACCTGGCCAAGCGGCAGCACGATGGTTGTGGGTATAACAAAATGCCTCAAACCAATAAAGGCTAATTGTACCAAAAAGGAATGTACATGAACATTTTTGGCATTCAGATATCACTCGTAGATTTGGTGCAACAGCAGAATGAGAGTAAAATTCTACATCGCCAACATTACAAGCAAACGATATTAAAGAGTGCAAGGGTCACAACTGAAGTGCCCTGATCTTTAGAAAGAACGCACATAAAAATACCATACTCCATGCTAAGAGTTTTCTCTCTTGAACGCCATTCCCTTTTAACTAGGAAGCCCATGACTGTAAAAAGTGATCGAGTTTTTTTCTCAACCCGTTATAGTACCGAGGCTTACACTATACATAACATAATCAAAAGGAATTGGGGTCTCATCCAGTGTGATGAGACCTTACGCGAGGTTTCTCTAGACCCCCCAGTATTTTCTTTTAGGAGGGCTCCTACCCTCGGTGATAGACTGATGCACAGTCACCTATCTGGCAAGGAACAAGTCACATGGCTACCTAGAGTGCCCAATGGTACCTATAAGTGTGGCCATTGTAAACAATGTGACATAGTAGTCAAATCAAAAGGGTTTACTCACCCAGTAACACAACAGTTATATACCACTAGGCATTTTATTAACTAAGACTACATATGTTATCTACCTACTTTCCTGTTCTTTGTGTTACGCTTTTTATGTGGGACGCACTAAACGACGTCTACAGGACCGATTGGCTGAACATAAATATGCTGTCAAAACTGGTAATTGTGATTATGCTATTGCTAAACATTTTAAGGACATTCACAATAGTGACTCTGTCTTTTTTACAGCTATCGGTATAGATCATGTCCCTTTAACCTCTAGAAGAGGGGATAGACAGAGAACACTCAACCAAAAAGAGAGCCGCTGGATCCATAAGCTCCAGGCTATGGTGTTTCCTGGTCTGAATGACTCTATTGACATGGTTTCTTTTCTATAGACTTATCTGATTTATATATTGTGTGTGTATGTGTTGACATGACATGTATGTTTGTTCATAGATAGATGTATACACTGACCTCTGGTGGTGATAGGTCAATATTGATGGCCTTACCTGGTAATTGTATATATGTTATATATGTTATATATGGTATGTGAGGTGAACTGCTTTCATTGCTATGCCCTGACGAAGGCCGTGTGTGGCCGAAACATGTTGGCTTGATTTTATCTGTTCGACTATGAACTAGCCTTTGATTAAAGCTTTTTAATCATATGAAGAGTGCCTTGGATTCACCTTTTTTTTGACAATTTGTGTAAAATATTGACTTTTTTGTGTTTTGTTATTCAGCCTTCCAACAAGTCGGCGGTTATCACGGTGGTCACGGTAATAAAAATTAGGGCCGGTGTCATAACTGTTATTATTTCTTACCGCAATATATTCACGATACAATACAACCACGACTCAATGTAATAAATAAAAGTTCAATGACAACAAAGTCTGACTGTGCAGAATTATATTTATTTCTGAGCCACTTTCTATCAATAGTATTGGCTTGCAACAATGTAAACAACAATTTAAAAATGTCTTTACAAAGTGTAAATAATATACTTTCAATGGAGAGTTTGTGAATTGTGATGGTCAAGCCGTCTCATTTGTGATTACTACAGCAGAATAAAATGGAGCTAATATCGCGATCCATTTTTCTGACCCACGATACGAATGGTCACATTTTTGTATCGCAATTTCGATATATCGTCCCATCCCTAACAAACAGTAGATGTTATATACTGTATTATCCTTTGAAACAATGGTAATGTACAGAAGGTACAGGTAGAAAAAGAAATAGGTAAAGAAATGAGAGCCACAGAGGGAAAAAAGTAGAGTAAAAAGTGTTCCTTTTAAACATGGGAATAATAATAATACATTTATTTGTATAGCACTTTTCTAAATACTCAAAGACGCTTTACATAGTAAACGGAATACACAAAACACATAACAGACAATATCAATAAATAAGACAGAGAATAAAACATTTCAAATAGGGAGAAAGACAAGAAAATTAAAAATTAAAAGACCAGGAGGCTGGAAGAGAGTTAGAGATTAAAAGCAGTTTTAAAAAGGTGTATTTGAGTCCAAGTAGAGGATGGAGGTTCATTCAGGAGATGTTTCCCATTCAGCTGTTCCGATTTCCTCGACAAGCAAACTCATGGAAAATGTGTCTCTCTAAACTTGCAACAAATGTTCCTCTCAGAAACGGCCTGTTGTTTCCAGCCAGTGTCTCACTGAAGAAATATGCTGAGCGTGCCTGTGGCAGTAACAACAGAGACACACGCTGGGACTTGTGTACAGTAGCCCCCTGCTGCACTGTCATGGCGACATATCATCATCATGCAAGCACAATAAACAAAACACAACACGAAAGAATAAATCTAATATCTGTGTGGAGAGATGAATATGATAGTACTTGGAAAACTGGTTGCTCAACATGTGTTATCTCTAGTATGTGTGTGTGTGTGTCTGCCTGTCTGTCATTATTTCATGATTAGCTTCCTCCCTTTCCCATAAGTGAAGTTCAAAGCATCTAGGTTGTGTTCAACGGAATCCTGTTTGGCAAAGGCACACACACACACACACACACACACACACACACAAACACACACACACACACACACACACACACACACACACACACACACACACACAAACACACACACAAACACGACCTTCATAGTTACATATTTAGTTACATACAGGTATGGCAACTGTGGGGAATACGTCAGCACCGTAGGAAGAGGCATAAAAATAACAATAACTGAAGTATATAAGTACATGTATGTATATAGTAATCTTGAGATTTGAGGGTTGCCAGTTCTAATCCCTGAATTATCCGGGGAAATCTGAGCAAATAAAGTGAACTAGTAGCTCTCTCTTGTCCCTCAAAAACTATCATGGAGTTGCCTTTGAGCAAGACACTCAGACAACAGTAGAAGATGATGGTTGGGAGGAAGGAAGGACAGAAGGAAGGAAGTAAGGAAGGAAGGAAGGAAAGAGGGGAGGGGAGGGGGTAAATTAGGATGGAAAAATAAAGGGAAACAACAAAGGAATAAAAAAAAACTGAAAGGTACACAAAAAAAATCGAATGAATATAAAGAGACAATGGAACAAAGATAAGGAGAACGCAATCGGTGGTAGGCATTTGTATTTGGCACAAGCTCATATTATCTTAAAAGCTAACCCCAAGATAAGTTCTGGTCTTAATTGACCCTAATGGGAAATGTGACTTGCTGGCAAGGCAAGATAATCACAATAAAACAGAAATACCTGAGCAAAACAAATAAAATGGAACAAAAGAAAGAAAGAAGGAAAGAAAGAAGGAAAGAAAGAAAGAAAGAGCAAAAGAAAGAAAGAAAAAGGAAGAAGAATGTGGGAAGGAAGGACAGAAGGAAAAAAGAAATACGGGAAGAGACAAAGGGAATTTCTAAAGGAACTTAGAGGAAAAAATGAGTAGAGGAGTTATGTAATGAAGGCATTTAAACAAAACCCAACAGTAAGCATTAGTATTCCTCCATGACCCAGTTTAAAGACAGGGGCGGCAGGGCGAGTCAAGTGAAGCCTGTCACTGTGTGAATGTGAATAGGCGGAATGAATGACTCAGTTTAGCTCCAGGAGTCTGTGAGCAAACATTATGAGGGGCAACTCAAATAAGCAGTCCACTCCAGCCTGCTGTTGCTGTGTGAGTAGGTATTAATCACTCAAACAACCACTCACCGTGCCATTTAACCAGGCCTTGTGCAACACACGGCGCTGCAAAGGGCACATATTGGAGTTTTAGTAATACAAACACTTCTCAGAGGCAGAGCTGCTTCATCTCATGGGTGGAGTTAAATCTCAGTGGGCGGAGCCAAAGAACTACAGTTTGTCTGGCAATGTTAGGCTGAACTAGAGAAAAAAGCAGGAGGTAAGAGAGGAGGTAGGTAGGTAATATTATGAAGCCTAGCGCTCTTACTACGAAGTGAAAAAACTGAAGTCTAGCCATACTAAGTTATCTAGGTTAGCTAGTTAGCCTAGCTGGCCTAGCTATCTTGGGCATCCTGGTCTAAGGCAGTGGTTCTCAACCTTTTTCATATCCAGGACCCTAATTTAGTCCACATTAGTCCCACGGACCAACATTTGATGAGATTTTGTCTCTCGGACACAAACCTGAGAATATTTTTATTGTTAGATTTGATTTTGTCCAGAATCCCACGACTATCTGTGTTGTAGGTAGAGAGATAACAGAGAAACTATGATCAAAACAGTCATTCTTCAGTTCATGAATTTGCTGGGGACCCTCTGGAGCCCCCCCAAGGACCGCTGGTGGTCCCCGGACCCCACATTGAGAACCACTGGTCTAAGGCGTGTACCATGTTACCGTGACGTCCTGGGTTTGAATCCAGCCCAGGACCTTTGTTGCATGTCATCCCCCTCTCTCTCCCAATCTTTCCTGTCTCTCTCTACTTTGAACTGTCCAATAAAGGCAAAATGTCCAATAAAGGCAAAAATAATCTTAAAAAAAAAAACAGCATGAATGCCATGAACATGAAGGAATTTAAAACAAGACGCCATTGCCAAATCTCCTTATTTGCCATTCAAGTTTGCCAGTTAGCTACATTGCAATCCAAAACACTGTGGTTCTATAGCTCCGCCCACTGAGGTTTTACTCAACCAATAAGATTATTTCTGCCTGCAGAGCGGCTCTGTCTCTGTTTGTAGGTTATAACTAAAACTCCAATCTGCCTTCAAAGGCTAGAGACATTTCTTTATGTGGTGTGAAGGCACTGGTTGATGATTCTCACACTAACACTGACATTAGTGTGTGTGTGTGTGTGTGTGTGTGTGTGTGTGTGTAGGTGTGTGTGTGTGTGTGTGTGTGTGCGTGCGTGTGTGTGTGTGTTACAAATCCAGTGCTGCTGACTGAACTGGGGCAGGGCAACAGGGAATGTTTGTGTTAAAAAATCTGTCAGTAGTAATTAGTTAGTAAATGAGTTGTGCACACTGCACAGACAGGTTTCCACCAGGCAGTGAAGGCATCAACAAGCAAAAGCAGTTCCTGTATTGTAGGGCTTTAAATTAGTAGCTGACATTTAGAATAGAAAAGAACAGTCTCTCTCCCCTGTTCACTCTCTCACTCAAATAAACATACACTTTCTTTGTCTCTCGCCCATCGCTCTCACTCCCACACACTCGCTCTCTCACTTTCTCTAACACTCTCTCCTTTGTGTTCTCTCTCTGTAACGCACATAATTAACTTCTCTCTTTTCTCATGTTTTCTGTGTCTATCTCACACACACACACACACACACACACACACACACACACACACACACACACACACACACACACACATATGTGAAACCAGGATGTGGCCCTCTTTACGCAGTGACCTTACCCCACCACACCTCACCTTGCTGGCCTCTTGGATGAGTCTGCGCACCACCTCCTTGACGTGTGGTCCGTTGTCTTTAGGCGGGTGTGTGTGGACGGCCACCCGGGTCACCCCTCTGAAGAACCCCCCGCTGGGCCAGCCGATGTCCAGCGGTGGCACCTCGGTGTCCGACATCTGGGGCCAGTAGGTGGAATGGACCCCTGAGTCTGTGTCGGAGCTGGCCCCCTCCTGCGCATTGGACTTGCTTTTGTTCTCATCGTTATAACTTCTGAAAACACTCGTTATCCATTTAATTTCTCGGGCTGACAGAAAGTCCTTCGTGTCGTCGTCCTGGAGTCGCGTTTTGAAGGCGCTGTCCCCGTTCCTGAGGAGCTCCTCGATAGCGGCGCGTTGCTCTTCGCTGTAGTAAAACTCCGGTTTGGACTCCGGGACCTTGGCGTTGATGTGGCCGTCCTCCATGCACATGAGCTGGGATTCGGCCATGGCTGCGGCGGCGGCGGTTCCCCCCCTCTGGAGCTCAGAGACGCTGTCACACCTGTTGTGTTTTTAAGCTTGTTTACCTGTGTGACGCCGGACAGGTAAACTGAAAGCTGGGAAAGTTTTCTTACCTGGCTGACTGAGACGGAGGGAGGTGGGGCTCGGGGCAGGAAACTCATGCTGCCTTCAAGTGCTATCGGAAATATCGTAATTACGTGCTAAGTGTAGCCTGCTTGAACACCGCAATGAATAGGAGTGGGAAAGTGGGAATTAGCTGTCATCATGGAACATGTAAGCTGTACACTGCAAAAAAAAAAGACTCCATCTTAATAAGTCATATAGTCTGTTACTGAGTCCTAAAATCATAATTTTCTTAAAACAACTGAAAACATCTGCCAATGGGGTAAAATAATTTCACTTGTGTCCAATGTGAACTTGTCAACTTCAATTTTCAATTCAAGTCAAGTCATTCAACTTCAAGTTTCAATTTTGTAGAATCAGGTTTCATTTTCTTAGCAGCTAGTAGTGCAGTGATCTGCCTTATTCTTTTTTTTTCTAGATGTTGACATACATTTCTAGAAGATTCCTGAAACAAGTGAAAATGCAATGGAAAGAAGTGGCGTTATCACACCTCATTGGCAGAATTTTTCTCTTGTTTAAAAAAAAAATAAGATTTGAAGGTTGAATATGAGACCAAATGACTTGTTAAAATGGACGTTTTTTGCAGTGTAGCCTATCAATTGCAAAATTATGTAGGCTATTTTATTTTTCTGCTTTTGTTTGGCATCCAATGTAAATAATTAGTATTGTTGTATGTTTTTATAGTCTTTTTTAACATATAGTTATCACACATTTTTGTTTTGAATAAGCTAATGGAAACATTGATTTCATTCTCCCACTGCAACACAATAGACTCGCTTTTAGCGACACCGAACTGACAAGAAGCACTTGAATGCAGCATTATGTTTATCTAGAGAGGGCTGGTTCTTTGGGAAGTATTGAACCAAGGAGTTTCTTGTAGCCTAACCCTTGTTCCTATTGTAAAAAATCGAACTGTCCAAGTTATAAAATGCTCATATAACCTGTAAACAAGACATACTGTGTCACATGCTTTTCTGGAACTGTTGACATTTCCCATTTTTGATTTGACAAAGGTTTATTCTATATACAGTACATACTAACATGATGCTATGATCCCCTATTAATGCAATAAACTCAGTGGTGTCTTTCTTCACTGTACTTTTAATGCATTTCTGTGATCAATTATAGATTATTGTAATATATGTGGCTTAGGAATTTAAGCTGATTTTACTGTTGCACTCTTTATAAGTCACACTGGAGTTCCCCAGCTGAATGTTCAAATGCAAATTTGTATTATGGGCTAGAGTATGTGCATATAGGCTTATGGGCATATGTATGTATGTATGTATGTATGTATGTATGTATGTATGGATGGATGGATGTATGGATGGATGTATATATGGATGTATGATATGTAGCCTACACGTTGTCTCCCGGTAGTTTTCCTTCCTTACATTTGGAGAGCCTTTGATTAGGCTATACATTTTTGGTATTAAGTTTTGGGACAAAGTACAGTATTTGATGTATATCACCAGTAATGAACAAGTCTACACATAATAATAAATGTAGGCTATATAGGCTTTGTTGGGCTGATCACAATGGACCAAATGAATAAATCAGTTCAGAATAGTATTTTGCTTTTGCAGAAACCTTTTGTTCTGAGGAAGCTAAGCAATCGGCTATAACTTCACAGATTCCTAAATTACAAAAACATTAAATGGACAGTAAATGGATAAATCATATTGACATAAACACCATGACATGCCAGAGTTGCCTTAAAATGCATGGGACCATTGACCTGAAGCGGGCCTTTTGTTCTTCTAATGTTTGGATTTCCAGTTCTGTTTCAATTTATTGTCAGTTATCAATAGTAACTCTTATCACTGTAATTTATGAAAAAAATAAACATCTTTTGCAAATAAATATCTTTATTTGTATTACCTTCATAACCAGCATATTGTAGATTATAATCTTTTCACCAAACACAGTGAAATAAATGATAGATGTGGTAGGATAGCTGAAACAGTTAATTCCATTACCTCTTAATTGTTTTAATTTTGTGTTAACAATCAAACAATAAAAAGCAATAATAAGTAGGCATCACTTTTTCAAATAGTGGATATCTCACCTTAAAATGAAACTCTTCTTTTACACCTTCAGTTTTGCTGGGTTTTTTTTTATATACATTTGACAGCTGATATGTGTATAAAATATGTAAAACATATTAAAATAAAAATTATTTCATGATCCTTTGAGAAATCCAGCGTCAATTTTACAATCAACCTCATTCCTGAACATTTTGAAGACACTTTTCTTTTTCTATTACAGGAAACCAACAGTATGCAGACCGGCCCTGATGTGGGAAACTGAAACCCTAGATGTGCTTCCCTCAACCAACCAGTTTTTCTTAATTCCTGAAAAGCTGACATTTTAGACAAACTGTTCCTTTTTTCTACGCTGGATGTGACTCTGGACAACTGAGTCCCTACCAGTTTGTCCATCAACCAGCCAGTCTTTCTTCATTCTTATGAGGACCAAATGTCTCACAAGGGTATACAGTGGATGTAGAAAATCTTCCAAAGTAATGTCATTTTGCCAGTCTTTACTTCTTCAAGGGGCTAGTTTAGGGTTCTGGCTTGGGTTTAGGGTTATGTTTTGAAGGATTAGGTTTAGGTATGGGCAAGGGCTATGGTTAAGTGTGTGTGTGTTCCTCTCAGACGGGCTTGGTGTAGTTAGAGGGGAAGAGGCCTGTTTTGCCCCTCAGCCGGCCTTTCCACCAGGACGGGTCGGAGTGTTCCAGGACCTCGATGACGTCGCCGGCGCTGAAGGCCAGCTCGTCTTTCTCCTCGGCGTGGAAACTGTACAGCGCTCTGACCCGCAGCGTGGACGAGGGGGCGTGCTGGACGGGGAGGACGACATGCAGCAGGGTGAGACACAGACAGGCAGGCAGACAGACAGACAGACAGACAGACAGACAGACAGATACATGTGCCAAAAATCCATGAACCCAGGCTCATTTAAGTTTACAGGAGACCCATGTTTCATCAGCAAAAGAGTGATCAAAAAGCACTTTTTGGTTCAGTATTAAAGGTGCAATAGGCAATTATGTTACCAAATTATTTGTTGATCCCTATTGTGTAATATAACATTTCAAGGCTCTGAAAGTGAAAACCCCAAATCTATGAAAAACAACAAAAAATATCTCCCGTAATGTGCCTGTTTTTCCATGTTCTGTCATATATACGTACATACGTATGCATGGTCTTATGATTTCTCTCTCTCTCTCTCTCTCTCTCTCTCTCTCTCTCTCTCTTCACACACACACACACACACACATATAGAGGGAGAGAGAAAGAGAGAGCACGCATGCACATACACACACACACACACACACACACACACACACACACACACACACACACAGTATTGCGGAGTACCTGTGGTGGTGCAGGGTTAGGTGGGGCACGGGTGGCAGGGAGAGGTGGTAAACGGTCTGTGGCTCCTCTTTGCTGTCAGGACACAAGCAGTGTTGGTTTAAGGGGGAATAACATTCACCCAGCTGGAGTGTGCAACAATCAAAGTTGGGTCTGCAGTGTTCAAGTTACAGTAACTGCATTTTCAGATTTTGCTATTTCTAATTCTTTTTATCAATGCAGAAAATGTTTGTGTTCCCACTGAGGAAGGCCTTAGTGCTGAAACCTTTGTGTTGTCCACATTATGTTCTTTATATTTTTATTTTTTATTTTATTTATATATATAACACCCAGTGATATGGTGTTAAAAAGGGTGGGTGAACAATGACATCCAGTTGCGATCATCATAAGGCAAATAAACACCAAGATAAACAAAAATCAGTTCTATTTTCATATTTTAATTTGTGCTTTTTTCATTTAAAAGACCTGATATACCAGCTTTGTACTACTTACTATGATGTTTACTATGAATAGTATACACAGGTGAGTAAATGCTGTTCTGCAAATTAAAAGGGGGTTAAACTACGATTAGGTTTGTTTACCCTCCACTACATCCCCTGTATACATCATTTAGTGGACGCAGTACCCCTGCAATGCCATAAGTTTACACATGTTTAATATGGGTGGTCCCATTGAGGAACCCATAATTCTGGTAGTGTTAGTGCCATGTTCTATGGAGCAATACAGGACCACGTAATTTCTATCCTGTACAGCACAAGATTGAAATTTAGAATATATTAAAACAAAAGGAAATTTAGGTTTCCATTCGTAGCTCTACCTGTTGTCCCGGCTCGTGCAGGAAGATCTGACTCTGTTTGGAGATAGAGTTCCCCTTGTAGTATTCCACCAGCTGGTTGAGGGAGGGGAACTTCTCCGCCCAAAGGTAATACTGCCCCCTGCTGTCCCGCAGCACCTTAAAGTGCTGCACGTCTGCTCCGTGTCTGCAATGGAGTGGAATAGAGAACAGTAGTATCTAAGTATGGTTTTCCTCGCCTATTAAACTCTCATGGTGTCCAGGTAATATTTACAATTTATACTTCTGATCATTTCTCTGCATTAGTGTATTAGAAACCATTTTTATAGAACATTTTCCTGGCTTACAGCTTCTTGTTGGGGTTCATTCAGCCTATAATAGGTATTGAAGGTATAGAAGGTGTGTAATGCAACGTATATACAGTGCATAATATATGAAGTAGCCTTTATTTTCTACTAAAAGCCGTTCTTGTGCTCTTACAGCATGTTGAACCCCCCCCCGTCCCTGAGCAAAACACAGCACAGTGACAATCCCACCACCCTATAAACCTCTGTAAAAGTCAGACAGAAAGAGAGAGGATGAGAAGTGAGTGGGTGATAATAGGGTGAGAAATAAGGGAGAGAGGAAGGAGAGGGAGGAGAAAATGAGGGAGGAGGATAGGTCAAGAAAGGTGAAATAGAAATGGATTTTGGGATAGTAAGGTGTAGGAGAGAGAGAGGGAGATTGAGGAAAGGAAAGACTGCAGAGGGAAGAGAAGATAGTGCTACTTTGTTAAAGCAAAAACCCACCCTAAAGCACTTTGCTCAGTCCCTCAGAATAAAAGAGCAAGAGCTTCTTTCTAGACATCACCATTTTGCACCAACGTTCAAAAATCATACAGGAGAAATCCACCAGTTTCTCCTCTGACAGCAGCCTCAATAGACCAGAATGCAATGCGGCCACAAGACATGTTGCTTTGAGTGAAGGATGTGACTCTCACTTTTTCTCGATCTGCTATCACTATCTGCACCTGCACATAAAACCCACAGCTGTACGCAACAAGTTCATGCCCCTTCTCTGCGGGTTGTCAAAATGCATTCTGGGAATTGTAGTAAATCACTAATCTAAGTAGAAGGAAAAAGGGAAAAGTAAATGACAACACTTCATCACAAAATAACTCCTAGAACATAATAAATTGATGATATATGACAGAGTTAGAGTATCCGCGGGTGGATTTTTCCTTTAACTTTTGCCCAACATGCAACCCCTACCTGTCCCCTTCTTCACACACACACACACACACACACACACACACACACACACACACACACACAGAAGACAGACCTGACAGAGATGGAGAACTCTCCTGGTGCGCCTGTTTGGCTGCCCCGTATGAGGAAGGCCCCCGCAGGCTGGGCCATCAGCTTCTCCTCGGCATCGCCACGACTGGCAGCCTCCTGGTACCAGCTGGAGCCGTGGAGGAGGGAGGGAAGGAGGGAAGGAAGGAAGGAAGGAAGGAAGGAAAGGAGTTGAGGCAGGGAGCGGCCAGGCCAGCATAGCAAGGAAGGAGTGGAAGAGGAGGGAAGATAGGGAAGGGAGGAATGAGGGAGCGAGTTATAGGTGAAATACTCAGGGGAGAAAGAGCGGGTGAGGGTGGGAAAGGCAAGAGAGAAGAATAGGAGGGAGGGAGGCAAGTAGAGAGGATGGGAGAAGGAGAGAGGAAGGGGGAAATGAGGGAGGCAGGGAGGAGGATAGGTCAAGAAAGGTAAAATAAAAATGGAGATTGGGAGAAATGGAGGATGAGAGAGAGGTAGAATGAGAGGAAGGGAGAGAGAGGGATATTATCCTCCATAAGTATTGCTTCTATTAACTCTCCTTAGCTCTTGTTCTTCTTCTCTGGTTGTGCCCCCTTCACTGTTGGCCGTTTGTAATTTGCCGATCAAGGAAATAAATCTTACTCTACTGTTACATTTAAGTTGATCTGGATAAGAGCATCAGCTGAATGTAAAATGTAAGTGTAAAAGACACATTAAGGTGCAAAAGGCTTGAAAAATTGCAAAAACTGAAGAAAAAAAAATCCAGTTCTCTGTTCTTTGTGGCTGCTGGAGACAATTCATTCATTTCTTAAGAGTGATGGCTCTTTTTCTAGTTAAATTTAGCAATCCACCACCCAAAATGAGGAAATACAACATCATTGGGTTTCACAATTTTTTTTTCCTGCTCATCTCTCATCTCATCTACATGATACATGATACTGCTTTATTTCAATGAATTAGTAAGACACTGTGTAGTGTTTATCCAGTGTCCATTTGCTTCCATGTGAAGCTGACTCTGTTCTCTGTTCTCTGTTGTTTCCAAGTGATAAGTCTCTTTAAAAATGATCAAAAGCCTCCATCCTTTTCTCTCTCATTCTCTCTGTGCTTTCCTGTGAGAGTTTTACCTGGGCAGATTAATGTTGATGTAGTTTTTGGGTACAAAACCCTCGTTTCCATTAAGCTCTGCTTTGTACCAGTCGTCACTGGTTCCCAGGATCTGACAGAGAGAGACATACACACACAGTGCAGCGAAAGACACAAAAACAACCAGAATCACTTCGTTTGTCAATTACAATGAATGTATAGGAATTTGTCTTGGTGGCATCGGTTTGGAGATGCATCAAAAACTAAAGCAGAAACATTAATACATACAGTACAGCCACCATGCTCTGTATGTTGTACTGCAGTAATTGCACAATATGAAGCTAATGACTGTCTGGTCTTATCAGCTGATACGTATATGCTTGGGTAATTTGTTTTGTGTTTTATTGTTTCAATTATTTTTTATTATGTGTTTTCATTGTTAACATACCAAATTTCCCTTCTGGGCAATAACAGTTTGACTGAACTGAACCAAGAACTGAGTTCTGTAACATAACAGAGGATCTTACTTTCAGTGCAAGCTAAGTAAGCTTCTCTGAGCCTAGTTTACACCAGGACGGAAATTTTTAAACCTTTTTTTTAGTACACATAAAGCTTTTAATAATAGTGCTATATGCATTTAGAATGAACGGTCAAGTCGTATGGCCCTATGAACTTCACTATACTGTAGCTTAAGAGGAAGTGTGACACTTCCTGGTGCAGGAGGGTGACATCGCCCTCAAACCCAGAAAGGCTTCTCCAGAAACCTTTCCAATAGCCTCTTAGCACAGACGTAGGCAGTTTCATAATGCATTTTCACAATCTGCTGCAAAACTATTTCAAAGTCCTTCTGAAAACAGTGGCATGTTGATGCAAATATGTATTACTCATATGAATGTAGTAGAATGTCAAGCTGTCAAGGTTACACTGACAATTAGAATATATACTGATTTACATGCAAATACTGCCAGCACTGTAGAAACAGTCCACATTTGAATGTTTTTCATATTGGGTTTATTCAATTCATAGCTGATTAGGTTTGTTCACTGGCTTGTTGAAAGCATAATCAAGGAACTATGCAAAAATCATGAAAAGTGTTATTTAATGTGTGTGTGTGTGTCCTTACCTTCAAGTGGTCTCCCTTTCTGAAGCTGAGTTCATCGGCGGCTGTTGCGTCAAAGTCATACTTGGCCGTAGCCTCCATGCTACAAGGACTGAAAGATGGGGATGAAAAGGAGGAGGTATGTGTGTGTGTGTGGAGGGGGTGGGGGGTAATAAAAGACAGGGAGACGAGAGAGAGAGAGAGAGAGAAACCTTGAAGATAGTTTGAGGTGTGAACTTAAACAGCGCACAACACAAAGGGCTGTGCAAATAGTTTAAAAAAGCAATCTTTAAAGACATTTTAAGTGGTTTCTTAGAGTGAACTGTTGTCTGTTATTTCACTTTACTGGGTGCATTTACAGTTGTATTTACTTTGTAGGCATTTAGCTGACACTCTACAACAGTACAACAAGGTATAGGCTATAGACCAGCACATTTTAAAGGAATAGTTCACCCAAAAATTAAAATTCGGTCATTATCTACTCATTCTCATGCCAGTACAAACTCGGGTGAGTAATGCAGAAGTACAATGGCGATCGACTCGGATTTTCATGAAGTAATGGATCGAATCTCATTTTTTTTTACTCATAAAGCGATCGTCAGGCGTCAGAAGACTTTGGTTATACTACACAAGCTTTGTGGAGTAATTTTATGGACATTTATTGCCCTTTTTGAAGCAGAACGTCCGGCTCCCCATTCACTGGAAGAAGCTCCTCCAGCAGCGAGCCTGGAGAACTCCAGGTAAGTTGTATGAAGAAAAAACACTCACCCGAGTTTGTACTGGCATGAGAATGAGTAGATAATGACCGAATTTTAATTTTTGGGTGAACTATTCCTTTAAAGGAGTGCAATGGCTGAAGTCAGTGACATGAGATGTAAATATTCTGGTCTCCCTGGAATAATCATGTATGATAGAGAAGAGTTTGTCATATACACAGTAACACATTCCTTATATTTGCAGCCTTATGCACCATCCATGTCTCAGTCCTTCTTTAACCTGTCTTCTCTCCATCTTCAGTAAGGGATCACAGACTTCACCTGGATTCAGTCTATTTCATGGTAAGTGCAAGTGGATCCAATGTGTTGTACCCTCAATGCAGTAGGAGGAAAGTCTTATATCGACTCCTCAGATATGCAAGCGTTTGTTTGCATTGATAATCCAAATTCTGCAGTAGCAGCTAGCCAAGAGACCATAATTCAAAACGGCATCTGTACCGCTTTGAAAAGAGACAGTGATATTGTGTTACTCACCATGTACGTGTTGTTCTCCCTGCAGAGCCGATATCATACAGACAGTATCATACAGTGGACACAGTGAAGTGACAAACTGCCACTGTCAGCTCACAGGATGTACAGTTAGACTGCAGCTGCTGCTGAAACAGGCCTTCTGCTGCTGACCACTTTGGGGATGTAATGTACTTGAAAATACAGACACAAGCACACACTAGAATAAACACATGTGCAAGTGGATGGTTCATGCACATGCATAGACACACGCACACACACATACTCAGGCACAGAAACAAATACTGCATGCACACAAAGTCATGCATGCATGCATACACATGCACACACATATGCACACGCAGCCTTACGTGTTAAAGCCACAACCGTACACAGTAGTGAAGTACTTTTGTAGCCATAAAGTAAAGTAGATGTATGATCTACGGCTGAATCTCTCTCTCCACTGTTAACTATAGGCCTACAATATGCACTCACATTGGGTACTAACAACCCTCATCAAGCCTATCCTCTAAAGCACAGGCCATCAAAACTTTTTGATTTTCCAGGAAGGGATCCACAGCGGAGTTTTGCGCTGGGGCCCCGTTGAGAAAATTCTTGTCTTTATGAAGGAAGGGGGGGGGGGGGGGGGGGGGGGGGGGGGGGGGGCAACAGTGGGGAGACAGAAACGCACGACTTATGTAGACAGTTTTTCTCTTGAGAAAAATTTTAGTTAATGCTATAACGCAATTTAACCAGTGGTCGTTTGTCTGTGGATCCCCTGGGATCCTCCCAAGGATGCAAAGTAAAATAGGGTAGGTAGGTGGGAATTTGGAAAAGACTGGGCTTTACTGTTGGGCCTAATTCACCGAAACTAAACCTAACCCTCAACCTAAACCAAACCGTAAACCTAAACCTAACCCTAAACCTAAACCAAACCGTAAACCTAAACCTAAACCTAAACCTAAATGTTGATGGAAAGTGCCCAGTTAGGAACCCCTTTGCCATATCCTCTGACCCCTCCCCAAGGTACATTATAAGCACACATCCTAGTTACACAATGATAACAATAAATAGTTACAGCACATCTTTTGCATCGGCAAATTAATTCTATAACACAAGGAAACAATGAGCATTGCTTTACTTACGTATCAAACCGGCCAGAGCAATAGCAGCACAGGCATGCATCGGAATATAACGTCTTAGCTTTGGTCAACATCAGCTCGCTGGTGTCTGAAAAGGGGAAGTTTAGTTCCTGTAAAAGAAAAGAGTGTGACTTGTGAAAAGCATGTTGTATGTGTGTATACAACATTTCTTTCAGTGGCTGACACTTTGTGGTTGTGGTTTGTTGAACTCATTTCCTTGGCTGGTAGGCTACTTCTGCTGTGTCTTGCAATTTGTGTGCACATACATCATGTGAGCATGTGTGTCTTTATTAACCACCGGCATTAATTTAAGGAGATCAATCATTTAAGGAGATGTTTTCTACAGTATTTAGTGTGTGACTGAATAATTCATTACTTTGTTTATTGAAGTTTTCCAGCTTATCCCTATCAAAGACTGAGAGTCGACATGTCGGGTGCTGCATTGGCTCCAATAAATGTATGATTAAGTGTAAGAATTTGAGTTTTCAGCTTGTATCTACTTGTTTTGCTATCTGCTGTGAGAGCTGTCACATGTCTATTTTCATCCATCTCTTCATCTCTATGCCTTCGTTCCAGCCCTCTTGTTATTCACACCAGTAAAATGTGTGACACACATTGAAGAATGGAGCTTAAGATGTAACAGGCCTAGACACATATCACAAGACCCTGTAGGAAATTCCATCCACTGTGTACAATTCTTGTTATTTAGCTTTTAATTACTATTATTTACTTTCACTTTTCATATTTTTATTTTTAATGTCAGTTATGGTAAATTAGGATGTTTGAAGGTTAGATTAAGGGTTGGATTCTGCTGTATGATTATTTTTTGCCACAAGATGGCAGCAGGTTATAAGAAAAGTCAAGCCTTGGGTGTCGGAAGTCCCTCCTCTCAGATGGCTCTGGACTTGGTTCAAGATCAACCTAGACACAGATTGCTCCCAGTCCCACTGGTATATATTAAGTGACAAGCCTGAACTCAAATTCAGGTTCTACTTGTTCTGCAGACCTGGGTGAAAAGGTAATTGCCAGAAATTCCAAAGGTTTATTTTTCCCTGTTGAAGTGCCAGATAAGCAGGGTTCACTGCACCAGGACAATTCACGAGCGGTTTATTTGAAGTGGAGCATTTACTCCTTTAGTTACGTTTGTTTTGGCAGGTGAGAACAATGCCATTCGAACTTGAAAAATGATCGCTCCAAGACGGCTGAAAATAGTTCTCTGTCCTCTTCTAAGACAACTGCAGTGCTGTTTGTTAGGAGTGAGAATGTAATCATACCATTTACAAGAAATGACCCTAAAACAGAAGGGTTTATGGGTATAAAAAGATGGATGTTGTCATCTGATATCCAGCAGTTCCTCATTCCTGGAAAGCCTAGCGGAACAACATGAACAAAGGGCAAACTGCAGTCTGGGCTGATGCTCATTTTCAGTGATTTCCTCATGTGATCTTAACTGGTATGAACACCAGAGAAGGGAATTTACAGCAAAGAGTGCAGACAAGTCCATCTTGCTTAGCTACAGTTACAGGAACTGGAATCAGATTTGTTTTGACTCCACCTAACACAAAAATCTCTAACCTGACAGGATGGCAGGTCACCAAAACTCTGTCTGATAAGCAAGCTACTTGTGAGTCATGTGACCTTTGTTTACAAGCCCTGGTTAAACTATAACTGGGCTGTGTAAACCTAAATGAACAAAAATGCAGCAACAACTTGTCCACTATAGTTGGGATCAAAGAAAACAAACTCTAGGTGTGATCGCACCTATAGTGTCAGCTGAATTGTCAGTCACAGAAAAGTAGCATAAGCTTACAAGAGAGAAAGGTAAGGCAGAGAGATGGAGGGAGAAGGAAGGCGTAAATCTCTCTGTAAAAAAACAGAATTGAGACAGAAAGAGAGGGAGGGAGGGTGAGAGAGCAGGAGACAGCTAAGAGATAGAAAAAGAGAAGAATAGACTGACTGAAAGAGTGAGAGACAGAGAAAGAAAGACAGGAGAGAGGATGCAGGGATGCAGTCAGTGGCATTGAAAGAAAATTCTACCATCACCAAGTCTCTCTCTCTCTCTCTCTCTCTCTCTCTCTCTCTCTTCACTGTCAGCATCAGTGGCTATAGAGTGCCATAAATGCACAGATCCCCATGTGGTGTTCAGTGGGGATTTGAGCCTGAAACGTAAATGTGATTTTAAAAAAGCAAACCCTCCTCCTATAGCAATCAGCACTCCCGCCACAAGAGGCTTGATGAATGAACTCCATGTGCGCTGATAGGGCCATAGATTGTGTGTGTGTGTGTGTGTGTGTGTATGTGTGTGTGTGTGTACAATGCTTATTTGCCTCCTGATACCTGTTGTCAAGTTACATCGGGATAGATTTTTTTTCATCTATGGCAATCGTTCTGCTCTCTTCTTAAAATAGGTGAAATAATGTCAGTGGAAATGACATATGATGAAGTTATTATTAAAAATATTTTGCTAACAACCATGGTGCGGATGTTGCGTTATCCCGCTTCACAAAGCCATAAAATGCCGGAATTAAGTATGGCAACATTTTTTTTTTTCACTGCAGCTTCAAAACCCATCAGGATCCACCTTAACATAAAGAAAAGCACAATAGAGGATCTCAATAGAGAATCTCTGCAAGTTGCATTAATCATAAGCATAAAGGCTTTTTAGAGACTCACCTTGGATTTTTTGTTAGGATGACCATTAGTTCGTTGGTTAAAGGCAATCATTTTACACCCCTATTCATTTTGACGTGAGGATCTGGGATCAGTTATTTGGGCCGAAAAATTGCTTAGAGGACAATTATGCACCATCAGGAGAAAAAAACAGGTACAGGTGTAACTATTCAAATGCAAATGTGTGTAAGTGTGTTTGTGTGACATACCAATTCTCCATCAAACTGTGTTTAATGGGCTATACCCATGAAATATCCCATCTAGCCTCATGACAGAGCTCATAAAACTCTGTTTAAGCAGGTGGAAAGGACTCTTATGTCTGAACACAGTGCTGCCATTCAGTGTTAATGGGCCCGTTAACTCTGCTCAGAGTGCATGAGTGGATGTGTGTGTGTGTCTGAGTGACTGAGTGTGTGTCTGTGTGTGTTAGCACTCTGCGACAGTGGCAAAGCACTGACAGTTGCGTTTTTAAGGTGTCAAGGGACTTCAAACTCGGCAGAGAGAGAGCCCAAATGGAAGAGGGGGAGAAGACTGAGAGCAGGACGAATGTATTTGACAACAGAGAGACGGAGATGTACGGTAAATATGCTCTGAGTAAACATCACATTTCTGTCTGTTTACCTTACCCTGCTCTGCTCATCTCTCTTCTCCCAAACCTCTGTCCTCTTACCGACTCTGAAGAGGCAGAGGGAGCAAAAGAAAGTATAAGCAAGAAAGGAAAGACTGACTTTT
Source organism: Centroberyx gerrardi (assembly GCF_048128805.1). Lineage (NCBI taxonomy): Eukaryota > Metazoa > Chordata > Actinopteri > Beryciformes > Berycidae > Centroberyx > Centroberyx gerrardi. Next base: position 27,005,942 of record NC_135999.1, read on the forward strand.
GAAGTTCTTCAACAAAACATCTCTCTCAAAAGCCACAGACAAAAAATAACCCAGCAGCATTAGAAAACAGCAAGACCGACAGCAAAACTAAGAAGAGCAAAATTCCATAGAAATGCACTCCATAGAAAGATAGAAAGATCTTCCAGAAAGAGATCAGAGTGAAAGCTGTCTGTATGCAAAACGTTACACGTTACAAACGTTACATCTTCAAAACAAAGGCATCTGAAATTCACAATTCCTCCATATTTCATAAGCTGGATGATGATCTGGATGACTACTGCCCCCTGATGAAAGAATATTGCTAAAATGCTGAGCCCTTATTGGTGTTATTCTTTTGAACAAACATTTAAGTTTTGATATTAGTGCATAATCATCAGTTTGTTGTTGTTGGGTTTGGGTACAAGTGTATTTCTTTTGAATTCATATGATTGAAAATATCACAACTTTGCAAGCAGCTTAGCAAAATTAGGTCTTAAAGGAAAAATCCACCCACTGATACTCTTACACTATTATATATCATCAGTCTGTGATGTTCAATGCATTCCAGGAGTTACTTTGTGACGAAAAGTTGTAATTTACGTTTTTCTTTTTGTTTGTTTTTTGTGTATCCACTTTCCCTAAACCTGCCTCATCTACTTGTACTTCAGTTTGTGATTTCCTCTGTTTCCCAGAATGCCTTTCAACAATCCCCAGAGAATGGGTGTGAACTTGTTGCTTTCAGCTGTGGGTTATAGGTGGAGGTGGTTATAGGTGGAGAGAGCAATAGTGATATAGCAAGAGAATGAGAGTTTTACCAGTCAAGAATAAGTGAGAGTCGTGGCCCTTACTCAAAACATGGCTTGGCTGCATTGCATTCTGGTCTATTGAGGCTCCTGTGGGTGGAGAAATTGGTCTCTCTCCTCTTCTACGATGGATTTCTCCCTGTATGATTGTTGAACGTCTCTTGGTGCAAAATGGCAGCTCTAGAAAGAAGCCCTCGCTCTTTGATTCTGAGGGACTGACACCAAAACCTGACGTTTACCGCTGATGTTTCAGATCGCTGAAAATATTTCTGCTATCAAACTCGATTTTAGCCACACTGGAAATATCTGGACATGACATCACATCGATGGGATAATGCAAGATATTTTAACAGTAGCTGTTGTTTTCAAGTGTTTTACGGTAGATTTTTCCTTTGATAGTGTGCAGCAATCAATAATCCTCTACAACTCCCCCTCAAAAAATGTCCTCAATGTTATTAGCCTCCTTAGTCTATTCACATTTTGGGCAGCAGGGTGGCTTAGTGAGCAGGAAGACCACATCAAGCGGAGGACTCAGGTTCAAGCTGTTGTGTCAGCACCCTGTTGAAGTGTCCTTGAGCAAGACACTGAATCCCTACAAGCTCCGGCGGTACCTGACCCTGACGTCCCTGTGGAAGGGAAGCGGATCAATAAAATATCACATTATTAATAGGCCTCCCTTGCCATTCTGTGTCCTGGCCTTGTCCTGGGCATAATGATGGAGATGGGCCTGTCAGTCAGAGCCCATACATCACGTTCAGCCTCTGGCCTCATACATCACCAGCTCATATCCATGCATCATACTGCATCACACCAACATTCAGGTTTTAAACGGCTGTGAGATCAGTGGTGGGGCCTCAACTGGAAGGGGAGCAAGTCTGGAGAGAGAGTCCATCAAACAGAATGGGTCCAGAGCTTATCATATGCTGGAATAGTGGAATATGTCAGGGTTCAACTTTTTATTAATATAATCGAATAGTGGTGGATTTTCTTCTTATTTCAAAAACTGAAATCCTTTTGTCAGAAAAACAATCCAATGTATAAATGAAGAGTTTTAACTTAAATGCCACATGTCCATTTTGAAAAAAAGTTAATAGACTTAAGTTCATCATTTAGTATCTCTAAAATATAGAGGCTCCATTCTGTAAATGCCACCAACTATCATTAAAGGAAAAATCCACCCTTGGACATTCTTACACTGTTAGTTATCATTCATCTGTAATGTTCAAAGCATTCCAGGAGTTATTTTGTGATGACGTGTCGGAATTTACTTTTTTGGTGAACCCACTTTCCCTCAACCTGCCTCGTCTGCTTCTACTTCAGTTAGTGATTTCCTACGTTTCCCAGAATGCCTTTCAACAACCCCCAGAGCATGGGGGTGAACTTGTTACTTGAACTTGAACTTGTTTTATGTGGAGGTGGAGAGAGCGATAGTGGCAGCATAGTAAGAGCAAGAGAGTGAGAGTTTTTTCCAGGCGAGAAAAAGCGAGAATCACGCTCCTTACTCACAAGGCAACGTGTCTTGTGGCTGCGTTGCATTCTGGTCTATTGAGGCTACTGTCAGCGGGAAAATTGGTATCTTAGATACTCACTGTATGATTGAACATGCAAAAATGGCGAGTATAGAATGAAGCCCTCACTCTTTGATTCTGAGGGGCTGACACCAGAAGAATACCTGAAAACTTTTCTGCTATGAAACTCCATTGTAGATGTGCTGTAAATATCTTGACGTAGTGCCACGTCGTCTATGTTTGGCCGGTTATCTGTGGGAATAAGAAAGATACACCACCAAACATAAAAAATGGGCCAGAAATGCAAGGTTCATCACCAGTAACTGTTCTTAATGCCGTTAATGTGTTTTAGGGTGGATTTTCCCATTAAAAGCGATGTTCTTTGTTTTCATTTAGTGTTAGCAATTCTTATACAGCAGTTGGTTCTGATCAAGCAATCTGATTGGCCAGGGTGCATCCTAAATGGGTGACAACATTACGGGTGCCTCATCACTTCTCCTATATTATTCTACTTTGTTTACAATTGAATTTGATGCACTGTAACCCGGTGTTAAACAATTAACTTCTGTTACAGTCTAGACCAGTGGTGTCCAATCATTTGCCATGGAGGGCAAAGTCTACACCATGAAATCACCAGGTGTAGACATTGGTGTAGACATTGGTTGGAAGGAAAACCTGCAGACTCTCGGTCGTCCATGGCAAATGATTGGAGTGTCCGCTAAGAGTACTGTCAGCAAACTAAGCTAGCTAGCTAACAAATGGATATGGTTCAAAAAAATGGGGTTAAGGTTGGCGACAGCAACAACAACCAGTCAACTGGACACCAACATGCAGCGGTGAACTTGAGAGGGAAAGAAATGACAGACAGCATAAAAGAAAAATGTGAACCTGTCAAGCATCAGGAAGGAGGAGTTGGGCAGAATACTACAGCTGAGTGTGCAACACCAAAGGGGGGGGGTTTGTGGTGTTAGCAGCTACCTCGGGCTCAAAGCTGGACTGAACAGATGGAATCCCCTATCAGTCGGTCCTGGTGTATCATGAAGGTTCAGCTAATACCGTATTCCTCTGAGTGGTGAAGAAAATGAGACGGGAGGGCAGGGACGCAGCCACACACCACCAGGCGCTGACACCCAGTGATGAGAAAATAATACACCGCTCATACGCCCCAGAGGCCTACTTAACAAAGTTTGGTTCAACATTCAACTTCACTTTTGTTGCAGGGAAAAGGAGGGCAAGAGAGAGCTGAAACCATCATCATTCCTCATCAAAACCAACCGTGAGTTTTAATGAAGAAACACAGAATCATAAAGACCATTTGGAGACGGACAGAGGAAATATCAGGGGGTTCATGTAACTTGGCAAGATTCCAGTAAATGTTCCATTTTATCTGTACCCAAAGAAGACTGCTCACATCTTCATGTCCACTTGGACTAAAAATATGGTTTGAAAAGAGGATGTGTGTTATAGTAAATAATATTATGGCTTTAGTTGCAATAGATTATCAGTGATGTTATTTACTAAAACACACTCCCTCTTGTGTTATGTTGCTTAATTTTGCAAGAGTAGAGCTGTTTTTTTGGTTCAAATGGCCACTCTCTTATTCTGGAAAGATACCCTTCAAATAAATTATTGAAAGGGGATTTGTCTGTCTGTCTCTCTATCAATCTATCTGACTGTTTAAGCTTTTTGTAGATTCTATGTTATAATAATATACGGATATTATAATATGGACGGACTCTGTGTCCGTCCACTTAATTCCAGGCATTCCAGTTTCACCTTTTTCCATATTGACTTCTGTCAAGTCCAGACCGATCTGAGAATCTCATGAAAATACAAACAACAAAAAGATTGTGAGATCGGTCTGGAATTGACAGAAATCTATATGGAAAGAGGAGAAACTGGAATCCCTGCTGGCACAGCATGAGCAAAATGTAGTCCTACAATCAGCTTCAACTTGTCATTTAAATGGAGTGGTTAATGGAATCTTTGATCCTGCAGACCTGTGTGTGTGTGTGTGTGTGTGTGTGTGTGTGTGTGTGTATGACTGACAGTCCAACAAGGTGAGTGGGTAAGTCAGGGTTGCAGAGGACACACTCCACACACCACTGCCCTCAGCAACACCTCTGTTCTGCTGAATTATTCAACTCCCTGGCCTGGCAGGGGGCTGAGTGTGTGTTTGTGTGTGTGTGTGTGTGTGTGCGCACGTACACTCCTTATATTTCTGCATCTGTGCCTGTATATATTGCTGCATTCCTTTCTCATCTTCAGCATCTCTTAAACCTCCTTCCCTCCATCCATCTTCTCTCTGTCGATGTCCCCCCCCCCCCACCTTCCCCCTTTCTCTCTGTGTGTCATACAGATGAAATGAATATGCATGTTATTGAAATGAGGGTCACTTCCTCAATGTTTGCAATAGCAGGACACACATGGGAACCGTTGCCATGGAGAAGAGCACCTCCGGTCACTCGAACCCCCGTACACTCTGTTTTGTAAGGTTTTTATTTGCATTTCAAATGATGGCAAATGTCCATCGAAATTGATTAATAAATTGATTTAAAGTGATAATCTGCGAGATCCTCGTTTTTGGGGATTTTGGCTCCATCTTTGGTGCTCAGCGCTCATTGCTGTGGTGTTTCTACACTGCAGTTCCTAGAGATCGCCTGTCAATCAAACAGTGTGGGCGGGACCGTGACATTGGTGTTTCTGTAGGTGGCGTTCAGCTGCTACAGCAACTATGCAGTTCTTCTTCCATTCATTCCAAACAAATCACTGTTGTTGCTGAAAAACGTAACACACACACACACACACACACACACACACACTATATCTTGCTCTTATCTCTGTCTCTCCCTCTCTCTCTACTCCTTCTTTCTCTCTTACACTCTCTTTTGTATTCTCTCTCTGTAACTCAGTCAATTTCTCTCTCCTCTCATTTTTTATTTTCTCTCTGTCTATCACACATCACACACACGCACGCACGCACACACACACACACACACACACACACACACACTGAGTATAACCGAATACAGTGACCTTTTTGTAAGAGGTTAGCATTTTGCCCTGTGTGCAGAAACATTGAAGCTGTATAAATCACCATCTGTTTGACTAGACTGTGTGCCAGTGATTTGTTTGGCCGATCTGAACACTTGTTAGAGGAGCTATTGATTTATTCAGAGGGAGAGAGTCCGAGAACAAGAAGGAATGACTGGGAGAGAGGGAGAGAGAGAGAGAGAGAGAGAGAGAGAGAGAGAGAAAAGTAGAGAGGGAGAGAGAAAGAAAGTGATTTTGAGGGAGAAAAAAAAAGAGAGAGAGAGAGAGAGAGAGAGAGAGAGAGAGAGGATGAAAGAGTAAGGAGAAAATTAATCGATTATAATTTTGATAAGCGATTAATCGTGTTTATCAAACAAAAAAATATCAAACAATGACAATTTGCTGGTTATAGCTTCACAGATTTGCTGCGTTTCATATTATTCATTTCATATATTATAAAATGAATGCTTTGGGTTTTTTGTCTGGTGGTCAGACTACGGAAGAAATTTGAAGAATCAGGCTCTGGTAACTTGTGATGGGCAGTTGTCATTATTTTTTTTACATTTTATAGACTAAATTATTAATTGTTTAATCGAAAAAATGATCGATAGATTCATCGATAATGAAAATAATCCTTAGCTGCGGCCCTAATTTGCTGCCAGAGCATCAGACAAATAGATTACCCAAACTGATTCTCACTGCCAGCACAAACAACCTAAGAGTAGAATAAAGTAGAATATGTATTTCCATATGACCTGGACCGCTGGAAATTGCTTTTGATGGAACAGAATGGAACAGCTCCACTAAAAACATAGAGACATAACAATAAGTAGACATCAAACAACACACAATGGGCACAAAACTGAGAGGTGTGAGATGAGTTGATAATGTAAATGGCATCAAATAGTAAACAATGTACGCGCAGGACAACATGGAGCGCAGTAAGTGGAGGCAGAACTTTTCCATTTGCCGAGGTTCAGACATTGACATTGAAGATGTTTACGACAACACTGAGCGGAGGTGGTGTGGTGACAGGAAAGGTGAAGCGTCCTGGTAGCAGTGATGGGGAAGAAGCTGGCGTTGAAGAGCGTGTGCTTTTAGCGGAAAAGTCTTCAGAAGGGGGGGGGGGTGGCGAATAGAGGAGAAGCCGCATGGGAAGCACCGGTAATCCAGGGAGTCTTAAACATACAACCCAGAAGTGTTTTTTTTCAGCATTTACAGATCCGATATTATTCAGTGTTCCTGTTTTTGTTTCCAAATCTACTCTGGCTCAGGATCAGAGTAATGTTCTTCATGATGTTTTGCAAATAAATGCAGTTTAGCTCAAAGTTGAATTGAATTAGATTGAATGAGTTTGAAGACGCTGGCAGAACAGTCACAATACTGGACCCTGATTGGCCAACAGCAGCGGCTCCTCTAATTCAAATGAGGTAAACCTGCTTTCCAGTTCAAATGCTGCGAACTGGCCTGACTGAAAGGACTTGAGTAATTGTTTAGTGAGGGAGCCAATCAGGACCGAGTCCAGTTGGTTAGTCTGCAAGTTAGTCTGAAAATGCCTGTAAAAAAGAATGGATTTTTGAAAATGCAACAACTTTATTTAACCAAACAAAATAAAATGTCATCAATTTGTTCATTAAACATCTTTGATCAAAAGATGAAGAAGAAAAATGTAATTCATATAATAGGGGTCCTATGTATTCTGGGTTGGATTTGATGGAAAATAAGCTTTTTGGAACATTCTGAACCAAGGTCTGTTTTACAGTTTTTAAAGACATTAAGCCTTTAGCACATCTAAAACTTTTTGTTATTTTGTCAAGAATGGGCCCATAAGACACTTTAGATAAACAAATCTACCCAGTAACATACTTTGAAAATAAAAAAAAATATTAGGGACACTTTAGGGATACCACTATTCAAGTCCACTGATAAGGTGAATCCAGGAAAAAGGCATTATCCCTTATTGATTTCCTGAATTAAATCTACACCAATCACAAAGGAGGAGATGCAAATAAAGAGAAGCAGACAGACTTTTAGGCTTTGAGACAACTGACGTGGTCTGTGCCAAAACTGCAACTGAGTATCAGGAAGATGTCCCTGATATTTTGTATATTCAGAGTTTTGTGACAGTACTGAGGCTGACCAGCGGGGGGCAGTAGAGCGCTGCAGTCTGATTAAATATGCGACTGCTGAAGCTGAAAGGAAGAGATATGTGAAAGCAAACAGACTTTCAATCAACAGCATGCTGACACAGAGGTGGAGAGGAGACACACACATACACACACAGACATACACAGAAACACACACACACACACACACACACACACACACACACACACACTGGCCTGTCCATCCGAGGCATCCTTGACAGAGTAATGGTGTCACAACGTGGGCACGCTGCTCTGCACCTGACAGCCACCAGCCTTGACAGTTAAACACATACACACACACACACACACACACACACACACACATACACACACACACACACACACACACACACGCACACACACACACACACACACACACACACAGAGAATCTACCTTGACCCTTTCCCTCATGCAATCTCAACTCTCTTCTCTCTCTTTCTCTCTCTCCCACACACACGCACACACACACACAGAGTCACTCATGGCGTGGCTGTTGATGGATGCTGTGAGCATGCCATCAATGGGCAGGTCAGGGAGTATTCACAGAGGTAAGCTAGCTGTCCAGTAGAGGCTTTTGGGTCGTCGGTGAGGTGAGAGATTCAGTGCTACCAGTCTGTCTTTATGGCCGTTACCATTACACAGGTATCGATTCATTTTGCTGCCAGTTGACAGTGGCTACCATCACATCACATCAGTAAAAACACAAAATAGACGTTTAGGTGCCCTGACAATCTCAGAAAACATGTTCACTGGGTATCTCTCAAAGGGAAACAACACTTGCACACTTCCACATTTTTCTCACCAGAGCCTCACCTCTCCATATGTATCTATCAGTGGTACTTAAGTAAAAGTAGCAATATCATAAGGGAAAAATATTTCATTACAAGTAAAAGTCCTGCATTCAAAAGTTTCTTAAGTAAAAGTATAGAAGTATTAGCAGTAAAATGTACTTAAGCATTGAAAGTAAAAGCACTTATTCTGAAGAACGGTCCCTTGGAGTGTTTAATTATTGAAGCATTAGCCTGTAAGAAGTATTTTAATGTTGTCAGTCTAACTGCTCCATATACTGTTGGGGAGTTTAAACTCTAACAAGCAACATATTTTATGAGCTTATTGTATGTTTTGCATGTAAAACCTTATTCTGCAAAGTAACTAGTAACTCCAGCCGCCTGATAAATGTAGTACAACATTTCCCTTTGAAATGTAATGAAGTAAAAGTATAAAGTCTCACAAAATGGAAATACACAATATGGAAAGTGCCAGTACCTCAAAACTGTACTTAAGTACAGAACTTGAGTACATGTACTCAGTTACTTTCCATCTCTTGTAGAATAAAGGTAAGAACAAATCATAGTCATGTACCTGCTTTTATTTCTGTTTTTGAATTGATCATCTGGATCTTGGATCATCTCTTGCCCTTTCAAGTCATTTGAGGAGGGGTTTCTTGCTGTGCAACTCAAGCTGGATCCTTTAGTTGTCATATTTGGGATCATCATCATCATCATCATCATCATCATCATCATCATCACACACATACATTTCACCTCATGCACCACTAGAGCTGTGGAGAGAAGGGCCCATTATTGCACATTTGGGGGAACTAACCACAGACTTCCTCTCCCAGAATCATGCCAGGAAAAGCATCATCATCATCATCATCATCATCATCATCATCATCACATCATCGTCATGTTTCCTTCTTACCATCACTTCCTCTTCATTTTTTAAATGTTTTCTTTGTTTTTATACATTTCATTTTTGTTGTAATTTTCCCTCTCAGTGTGTCCAATACGGAGGCTTCCTCTACCTTCATCATGCATCGCAAAGCATGCATCTTCATCTGTATCTTCATCGCTATCACCACCACCTTCATAATTTCTCCTCTCGTCTTTCCTTCATCCCTTCATCTCTCATTCCTGCAGCCATTATCCTTCTCTACATGTGTTCAGCTAGCCATGTTTTGTGTTTTTGTGTGTTTGTCTGTACAGCCCAGGTCATAGCTTTGCCCTTGTTTGCCAGGGGCACCAGATGGTCCATCCACAGGAGCCGCCCTGCCCACAAGGCCCCCATCCCCCCATTATACAACACTGATGCCCACCCCAAGACCCACCCAGCTCCGCCACGCCACTGTACACCACACCGGTGGGCTGGGTTGGTGCTAAAAGGACATTTTACCTTTAGATTTACATTTACGTTTCCAATTTTTCATATCCTGAGTGAGTTATGATCAAAGCAGAACGGCAGAATAATTACACCAACAATTCCAGTAAGAATATTACAAGCAGTGTTCATCTCTTTCTTTGCATCAGTATATACTGCTTTCATTTTCATGCACCGTTTCAGGAATTTAATATCAGTAAATGGTCTGGGTGATGAGACAGTGTATTGTATGGAATATGTGATGATAATGGTCCATGTTTACTACATGCACTTAGAAGCCTCTTAACTGCACATTAAAATGTATAGCATTTTGACACTATACCATATGCATATTTCATATTTAAAACTCACTTTAGTTTGGTATTCCAGTGTATTTCAGTCATCCAAACCTGAGGGGTTTTGGAGCAAAGCTCTGTTATACACTCTGAAAAATAAAGGGACTAAAGGAACATTTAAAGGAAAATGATGATTCCGAGGGACTGGCACCAAATCCTGATGTTCACCGTTGATGTTTTAGATAGTTTAATTTTTTTCTGCTACCAAACTCTATTGTATATGAGCCGGAAATATTTCAAAGTGACGTCACGCCATCTATGTTTGGCCAGTTATCCATGGGAATCCAAAAATACATCACCAAAACAACAAAATGGACCCAGAAATACAAAGTACATCACCAATAGCTGCTTTACAAACAGTTTTAAAGTATTTTACGGTGGATTTTTCCTTCAGAGAGGAACCCTAGAAGGTTCCTTGAAGAACACCTTCATAAGTCTGACCATACATCCATGAACATATTGGAACCTTTGAGGGATATTTGTTTTTTATAATGAAAAATCCTAAGGTGCTTATTGGCTGCCTTTGGGGTGTGTGGAGGGGTGGGGGGCTGTGGGGGTGGAGGGGGTTGACGAAACAAAACGCTGGGGAAACTTGGCTCAAGGAGGGTGTTACAATTACAGGTCAAAACAAGGTGACAAACAGTGTGAATCCAGGTGAAAACTGTGATCCTGTATTGATTTCACCGATTAAATCCACTTCAGCCATGACAGGGAGATAAAGAGGGGGATAAAGAGGGATTTTAGTCCTCTTGACAATCAAGACATGGGTTGTGCACGCCGGGGTGCAACTCAACAGTAGGAAGAAGTTCCTAATATTTTGTACATTAAGTGTATTTATTTTAGTTACTAATTTGGTCCAGAGGGTGACTGCAATCTGGGTGCAACAAGTTCACTGTTGCCTTGGTTTTAGAGTCCCGTGACGACAGCCAAGCTGATGATCAGCTCCTGCAGCAGCAGTGAACACACAAGCAAATGTCACCATGGCTTATCTTGACCCCGTCCTGTCTGTTTTAACTCCCGTCCTTAACCCCCTTTAGATTGCTAGATTGCCGGAGATGACGAGAAATTACAGACCAAACGAGTCTCGCCAAGGCTGTTAAATGTCAAGAGAGAGAGAGAGAGAGCGAGAGAGAGAGAGAGAATAGGAAGGGTGAGAGAGGAGAAGGGAGGGGGAGAGGTAGAGGAAGAGTAGGGGGACGGGGGGGAAGATGAGAAAGGAATAGAGTGAGAGCGGGAGGAGGAGGAGGAGAAAGGTATGGAAGAAGAGGGGGAGAGGAGAAAGGAGAGCAAGAGGAGAGAGGAGGGGGGATGAGAGAAAGAGGAGAGGCGAGAATAAAGAAACAGAGAAGAAAGTGTGTGTGTGTGTGTGTGTGTGTGTGTGGTAGACGCAGGCAGGAGTGCTTGACATTTGAGCTGGGACAGGATTGGTGCTTGCAGCTCAGTCCCTCAGCTTCAGGCTCCCTGTCAGCTCATTTACAGCACTGAGAGACTGGAGAAAGAGAGGAGGAGGAGGAGGGTGAAGGAGAGAAGAAAGAGTAAATGGGAAGGGAAGATAAGAGAGGCAGAGTTTAGTTTATTTCAGTTATTTATTTGCCAAGTGAGAGAGCACAGAAGTGAAGTGATAACAGAGAAAGAAAGGAAAGGGCAGGAGTATTTTAAAAAAAAAGAGGATTATAAAATATCTTTCTCCAAAACAAACAAAAGAAACAAAAAAAAACGAGATGTTGGATGATGCTGACAGGTTGCCTTTGAACTGCAGTTACTGCCTTGCTGCTTTGGTATGAAACTGAGAAACATGGCTTTAAGGTGCAATAGGCAGCTTCACACAGGTAATCCTACATGACGAGAGACACCTGTTTGAATTTCAAGGACTTCAATACCCAGAAATCCTTTAAGGCGTCCTCAGTAAACGTCACACAGCTCGCTCATGTTCACCAGCCGGCCGGTCTGTGATGCTTTATACCAAAGATACCAAAGAGACAAGGGAGGAAAAGATTTAACCTTGGTGAGTCCAGCTTTCTCTGGACTGCGCTGCTCACTGCTGTTTAGGAGACAGTTTGGATTTCACTCTTAAGTTTTGATGCGTCACTTCTCCAGAATTTCATTTGGGCAAATAGAGCGAATCTACAGGGTCGTAATTAGTGGGGATGGGACTCTTCTCTGTTGCAGCCCCACTTTGTGATTTAGGCTGATAAGATGGGTGTATTTTTACATAAAAATCTTGCCTATCACAGATTTAAAGTTTTTTTTAACTGCCCAGAACAATGACTAATTGGCAACCAAAAACTGAAGTTGATACCATTTCCCTACTTTGTAAGGCGGTGCAGCCTTCCCACATGGCCACCAGAGTCTGGCGCTTAAACCATATACTGACTTTTCCAAGACAGACAGACAAACTGACAGCCGAACAGAAAGACAGAAAGATGAGCACAGTGTATGTGACGTCCTGTTTGCCTTGTATCATGTGTGTCTGCACGAACTGTGAAACTCGTAAGTTTCACAGTTCACAAGTTGTCAAGATGTCTCTGCACCACTTGGCCATTAAAGTGCAATCACAACCACAAATGTGTTAGGGAGAAAGCCTTCAGATAGACACTTCCCTACAAAATGAGATTTTTTAAGAGGGCTGCCTGTCCTGGAGCTTCCCTGGAGCTCCCGGATGATGAGGCAGCTCTCTCTGCCATCGCAGCCCAGTTAGGGGCCACTAATCTGGGCCACGCAGCCAGGGAGCAGGCCTTGGAGCGGGTCCAGCTCCTCCAAATTAGA